>NW_022261979.1:4636411-4705922 GCF_002021735.2 Oncorhynchus kisutch | reverse complement strand
GAGAGAGAGAGAGCAGGAGGGGCAGGAGAGAGAGAGAGCAGGAGGGGCAGGGAAGAGAGAGCGAGCAGAGGGGCAGGGAGAGGAGCGAGCAGAGGGGCAGGGAGAGAGAGCAGAGGGGCAGGGAGAGAGAGCGAGCAGAGGGGCAGGGAAAGCGAGCAGAGGGGCAGGGAGAGAGAGCGAGCAGAGGGGCAGGGAGAGAGAGCGAGACAGACGGGCAGGGGAGAGAGAGCAGAGGGGCAGGAGAGCGAGCAGAGGGGCAGGGGAGAGAGAGCGAGACAGAGCAGAGGGGCAGGGAGAGAGAGCGAGCAGAGGGGCAGGGAGAGAGAGCGAGCAGAGGGGCAGGGAGAGAGAGCGAGCAGAGGGGCAGGGAGAGAGAGGGAGACAGAGAGCAGAGGGGCAGGGAGAGAGAGCGAGACAGAGCAGAGGGGCAGGGAGAGAGAGCAGAGGGCAGGGGAGAGAGCGAGCAGAGGGGCAGGGAGAGAGAGCGAGCAGAGGGGCAGGGAGAGAGAGCAGAGGGGCAGGGAGAGAGAGCAGAGGGGCAGGGAGAGAGAGCAGAGGGGCAGGGAGAGAGAGCAGAGGGGCAGGGAGAGAGAGCGAGCAGAGGGGCAGGGAGAGAGAGCGAGCAGAGGGGCAGGGAGAGAGAGCGAGCAGAGGGGCAGGGAGAGAGAGCGAGCAGAGGGGCAGGGAGAGAGAGCGAGCAGAGGGGCAGGGAGAGCGAGCAGAGGGGCAGGGAGAGAGAGCGAGACAGAGGGGCAGGGAGAGAGAGCGAGCAGAGGGGCAGGGAGAGAGAGCGAGCAAGGGGCAGGGAGAGAGAGCGAGCAGAGGGGCAGGGAGAGCGAGCAGAGGGGCAGGGAGAGAGAGCGAGACAGAGCAGAGGGGCAGGGAGAGAGAGCGAGCAGAGGGGCAGGGAGAGAGAGCGAGCAGAGGGGCAGGGAGAGAGAGCGAGCAGAGGGGCAGGGAGAGAGAGCGAGCAGAGGGGCAGGAGAGAGAGTCAGAGGGGCAGGGAGAGAGAGCGAGCAGAGGGGCAGGAGGGAGAGCGAGCAGAGGGGCAGGGAGAGAGAGCGAGCAGAGGGGCAGGGAGAGCTAGCAGAGGGGCAGGGAGAGAGAGCGAGACAGAGGGGCAGGGAGAGAGAGCGAGCAGAGGGGCAGGGAGAGCGAGCAGAGGGGCAGGGAGAGAGAGCGAGACAGAGCAGAGGGGCAGGGAGGAGAGGAGCGAGCAGAGGGGCAGGGAGAGAGAGCGAGCAGAGGGGCAGGGAGAGCGAGCAGAGGGGCAGGGAGAGAGGAGCGAGACAGAGCAGAGGGGCAGGGAGAGAGAGCGAGCAGAGGGGCAGGGAGAGAGAGCGAGCAGAGGGGCAGGGAGAGAGAGCGAGCAGAGGGGCAGGGAGAGAGAGGGAGACAGAGAGCAGAGGGGCAGGGAGAGAGAGCGAGACAGAGCAGAGGGGCAGGGAGAGAGAGCAGAGGGGCAGGGAGAGAGAGAGAGCAGAGGGGCAGGGAGAGAGAGCGAGCAGAGGGGCAGGAGGAGGAGAGCGAGCAGAGGGCAGGGAGAGAGAGCAGGAGGGGCAGGGGAGAGAGGCAGAGGGGCAGGGAGAGAGAGCAGAGGGGCAGGAGGAGAGAGAGCAGCAGGGCAGGAGAGAGAGCAGAGGGCCAGGAGGAGAGAGCAGAGGGGCAGGGAGAGAGAGCAGAGGGGCAGGGAGAGGAGAGGAGCAGAGGGGGCATGGGAGGAGAAGCGCAAGCAGCAGGGGCAGGCGAGAGAGGAGCGAGCAGAGGGGCACAGGGAGAGAGTAGCGAGCAGAGGGGCAGGAGAGGAGCAGAGGGCGGCAGAGGGGCAGGAGAGCGAGGACAGAGGGCAGGGAGAGAGGAGCGAGACAGGAGGGCCAGGGGAGGAGAGAGCGAGCAGCAGAGGCAGGGGCAGAGAGAGCGCAGCAGAGGGGGCAGGAGAGGCGAGACAGAGGGGGCAGGGAGAGAGAGCGAGACGACGAAGCAGGAGGGGCAGGAGATGAGAGCGAGGCAGAGGGGCAGGGAGGAGAGAGCGAGAGGCAGAGAGAGGGCAGGGCAGAGGCAGGGAGAGAGCGAGCAGAGGGACAGGGAGAGAGAGCGAGCAGAGGGGCAGGGGAGAGAGAGAGAGCAGGAGGGGCAGGGAGAGAGAGAGAGCAGGAGGGCAGGGAGAGAGAGCGAGCAGAGGGCAGGGGAGAGAGAGCGAGCAGAGGGCAGGGAGGGAGAGAGAGAGCAGGAGGGGCAGGGAGAGAGAGCGAGCAGAGGGGCAGGGAGAGAGTGAGAGCAGAGGGGCAGGGAGACGGAGAGCGAGCAGAGGGGCAGGGAGAGAGAGCAGAGGGGCAGGGAGAGAGAGCGAGCCAGAGGGGCAGGGAAAGCGAGCAGAGGGGCAGGGAGAGAGGAGGAGAGAAGAGGTGCAGGGAGAGAGGGAGAGCGAGGACAGACGGGCAGGGAGAGAGAGCGAGCAGAGGGGCAGGGAGAGCGAGCAGAGGGGGCAGGGAGAGAGAGCGAGACAGAGCAGAGGGGCAGGGAGAGAGAGAGAGCAGAGCGAGGGCAGGGAGGATGGAGAGCGAGCAGAGGGGCAGGGAGAGAGGAGCGAGGCAGGGGGCAGGGAGGAGAGAGGGAGAGCAGAGAGCAGAGGGGCAGGGACGAGGAGAGCGAGACAGAGCAGAGGGGCAGGGGAGATGGAGAGCAGAGGGGCAGGGAGAGAGGAGCGGTAGCAGAGGGGCAGGGAGAGAGAGGCGAGCAGAGCGGGCAGGAGACGAGAGCGAGCAGGGGGCAGGGAGAGAGCAGAGGGGCAGGGAGAGAGAGCGAGCAGAGGGGCAGGGAGAGAGAGCGAGCAGAGGGGCAGGGAGAGAGAGCGAGCAGAGGGGCAGGGAGATGAGAGAAGCGAGCCAGAGGGACAGGGAGAGAGAGCGAGCAGAGGGGCAGGGAGAGGAGAGAGAGAGGCAGGAGGGGCAGGGAGACGAGAGAGAGAGCAGGAGGGGCAGGGAGAGAGAGAGCGAGCAGAGGAGCAGGGAGAGAGAGCGAGCAGAGGGGCAGGGAGGAGAGAGAGAGCAGGAGGGGCAGGGAGAGAGAGCGAGCAGAGGGGCAGGGAGAGAGTGAGAGCAGAGGGGCAGGGAGAGAGAGCGAGCAGAGGGGCAGGGAGAGAGTGAGAGCAGAGGGGCAGGGAGGAGGAGAGCGAGCAGAGGGGCAGGGAGAGAGAGAGAGCAGGAGGGGCAGGGAGAGAGAGAGAGCAGGAGGGGCAGGGAGAGGAGAGCGAGCAGAGGAGCAGGGAGAGAGAGCGAGCAGAGGGGCAGGGAGAGAGAGAGAGCAGGAGGGGCAGGGGAGAGAGAGCGAGCAGAGGGGCAGGGAGAGAGAGAGCAGGAGGGACAGGGAGAGAGAGCAGAGGGACAGGGAGAGAGAGCAGAGGGACAGGGAGAGAGTAGAGTAGAGCCTCCTTCGTGCCTACAGAACGACAGGTCTGTGTCTGGGCCCCAGCCTGGACAGCTAGCCTGCCCTGCATACCAGTGTGGAATGACACCCACACACACACAATGGAATGAACAAGAGACTGACTTATTGGGGTTATGTTAAGTAGCTGATACAGCTGCAGGAGTGAAGGAGTGTCGGACATCCTCTGGAAGTGGGATGTTTGTTTAACTACACCCACTCTGTGATGAGAGAGGGAAAGACAAGGGGGAGAGAGAGAGAGAGAGAGATAGATAGAAGGGGCAGAGAGAGAGATATAGAAGGGGAGAGATAAATAGAGAAGGGGGAGAGAGAGATATATAGATGGGAGAGATAGATATAGAAGGGGAGAGAGAGATATATAGACGGGGAGAGAGAGAGAGAAATAGAGAGAGAAGGGGGAGAGAGAGATAGAAGGGGAGAGAGAGATATAGAAGGGGAGAGAGAGATATAGAAGGGGAGAGAGATATATAGATGGGGAGAGAGAGATATAGATGGGGAGAGGGAGAGAAATAGAGAGAGAAGGAGGAGAGAGAGAGAAATAGAGAGAAGGGGGAGAGAGAGAGAAGGGGGAGAGAGAGAGAAATAGAGAGAGAAGGAGGAGAGAGAGAAATAGAGAGAGAGAAGGAGGAGAGAGAGAGAAATAGAGAGAGAAGGGGGAGAGAGAGAGAGAAGGGGCAGAGGGAGAGAGAGTGGACAGCAATCAGCTTTTCACTGTTCTTGTGTAGTTTCTCGTCCCCATTGATGAAAGGAGAAAGGTGTTGTAGCAGATTAAAATGGCCTCATGATATCAGTGGGGAAGTAATGATATCACCAGTCATATACGTGGTACATATCTGAGTCTGTGTGTCTGTGGGGAAGTAATGATATCACCAGTCATATACGTGGTACATATCTGAGTATGTGTGTCTGTGGGGAAGTAATGATATCACCAGTCATATACGTGGTACATATCTGAGTATGTGTGTCTGTGGGGAAGTAATGATATCACCAGTCATATACGTGGTACATATCTGAGTCTGTGCGGAAGTAATGATATCACCAGTCATATACGTGGTACATATCTGAGTCTGTGTGGAAATAATGAAATCACCAGTCATATAAGGGGTACATATCTGAGTCTGTGTGTCTGTGGGGAAGTAATGATATCACCAGTCATATACGTGGTACATATCTGAGTCGGTGGGGAAGTAATGATATCACCAGTCATATAAGTGGTACATATCTGAGTCTGTGGGGAAAGTGAATTGCAGTCTGTTGCGTCAGATCTGATGTCAACCTGCCATTGGATTGAAGTAGGACCTGACCCACATGAATTATGGGAAATCATCATCTCCTCTCTCTCTGTGTGTGTGTGTGTGTGTGTGTGTGTGTGTGCGTACTGTGTGTGTGCGTACTGTGTGTGTGTGCGTGTGTGTGCGTGTGTGTGTGTGTGTGTGTGTGTGTGTGTGTGCGTACTGTGTGTGTGTGTAGGAACACACGCGTGTGGGTGCAGACACCTCTCAGGACATCCAGCTCTTTGGGATTGGTATCCAGTCAGAACACTGTGTGTTGGAGATCAGCCCAGACGGGGGGGAGGTCACCCTCACCCCTATAGAGAATGCCAGGTGAGCTAACACACACACAGTACACACACACACACACAGTACACACACACACACACAGTACGCACACACACACACACACACAGTACACACACACACACACACATACACACACACACAGTACGCACACACACACACGCACATGGATGAGTGAACTGGACCTGACTGGAGTTTCTCATGACCTCATAGCTGAGGTATTTCTGATCTCAACCTCCTGCTTTGATATCAAACATCCCCCTCCCTCCCTCCCTGCATCCGTCCCTCCCTCCATTCATCCCTCCCTCTCTCCCTCCCTTCTTGCCTGCCTGCCTGCCCTCCCTCCCTGCATCCCTCCCTCCCTTCATCCCTCCTTCCTTGCCTGTCTGCCTGCCCTCCCTCCCTCCCTCCCTGCATCCCTCCCTCCCTTCATCCCTCCCTCTCTCCCTCCCTCCCTCCTTGCCTGCCTGCCCCCCCTCCTCCCTCTCTCCCTCCCTGCCTCTCCCCCACCACCCGTCCCAGTAAAGGCTATCTATGAAATATGAGGATATCTCATTGATAGTCTTTACTGTTGGTGGGTGATATGAGGATATCTCATTGGTAGTCTTTACTGTTGGTGGGTGATATGAGGATATCTCATTGGTAGTCTTTACTGTTGGTGGGTGATATGAGGATATCTCATTGGTAGTCTTTACTGTTGGTGGGTGATATGAGGATATCTCATTGGTAGTCTTTACTGTTGGTGGGTGATATGAGGATATCTCATTGGTAGTCTTTACTGTTGGTGGGTGATATGAGGATATCTCATTGGTAGTCTTTACTGTTGGTGGGTGATATGAGGATATCTCATTGGTAGTCTTTACTGTTGGTGGGTGATATGAGGATATCTCATTGGTAGTCTTTACTGTTGGTGGGTGATATGAGGATATCTCATTGGTAGTCTTTACTGTTGGTGGGTGATATGAGGATATCTCATTGATAGTCTTTACTGTTGGTGGGTGATATGAGGATATCTCATTGGTAGTCTTTACTGTTGGTGGGTGATCTGAGGATATCTCATTGGTAGTCTTTACTGTTGGTGGGTGATATGAGGATATCTCATTGGTAGTCTTTACTGTTGGTGGATGATATGAGGATATCTCATTGGTAGTCTTTACTGTTGGTGGGTGATATGAGGATATCTCATTGGTAGTCTTTACTGTTGGTGGGTGATATGAGGATATCTCATTGGTAGTCTTTACTGTTGGTGGGTGATATGAGGATATCTCATTGGTAGTCTTTACTGTTGGTGGGTGATATGAGGATATCTCATTGGTAGTCTTTACTGTTGGTGGTGGATATGAGGATAGCTGGGTCTGGAAGAGGAGGTACAGCAGGTTGGGATGTCTACTGTCCCACAACACACCTCAACATGACATCATCAGACTATATTGCTCTGCTCCAACAGAACCTGTGTGAATGGAACCATGACTGAGTCCTTGGTCCACCTGTGGCATGGAGACCGCATATTGTGGGGCAACAACCACTTCTTCAGGTGAGGAGTTTCTCTACAGAACATGAACATCTACTGGACAAAGGTAACTAGAGATTTTCCAGAAATCCTGGTTGTAAATATTCCCAAAAACAGCAGGAAATCCAGAACCCTCCAATCAGGATTTCTGGAAAGCTGAGAATTTTTGGGAATGTTACATCCGCTAGTTGCCAGGTGTTGTAGAAACAGGAACTGAGGGTACATCCTGTGTGCTGTAGAAACAGGAACTGAGGGTACATCCTGTGTGCTGTAGAAACAGGAACTGAGTGTACATCCTGTGTGCTGTAGAAGCAGGAACTGAGGGTACATCCTGTGTGCTGTAGAAACAGGAACTGAGGGTACATCCTGTGTGCTGTAGAAACAGGAACTGAGGGTACATCCTGTGTGCTGTAGAAACAGGAACTGAGGGTACATCCTGTGTGCTGTAGAAACAGGAACTGAGGGTACATCCTGTGTGCTGTAGAAACAGGAACTGAGGGTACATCCTGTGTGCTGTAGAAACAGGAACTGACTGTACATCCTGTGTGCTGTAGAAACAGGAACTGAGTGTACATCCTGTGTGCTGTAGAAGCAGGAACTGAGTGTACATCCTGTGTGCTGTAGAAGCAGGAACTGAGGGTACATCCTGTGTGCTGTAGAAACAGGAACTGAGGGTACATCCTGTGTGCTGTAGAAGCAGGAACTGAGGGTACATCCTGTGTGCTGTAGAAACAGGAACTGAGTGTACATCCTGTGTGCTGTAGAAGCAGGAACTGAGTGTACATCCTGTGTGCTGTAGAAGCAGGAACTGAGTGTACATCCTGTGAGCTGTAGAAACAGGAACTGAGTGTACATCCTGTGTGCTGTAGAAGCAGGAACTGAGTGTACATCCTGTGTGCTGTAGAAACAGGAACTGAGTGTACATCCTGTGTGCTGTAGAAGCAGGAACTGAGTGTACATCCTGTGTGCTGTAGAAACAGGAACTGAGTGTACATCCTGTGTGCTGTAGAAGCAGGAACTGAGTGTACATCCTGTGAGCTGTAGGAGCAGGAACTGAGTGTACATCATGTGTGCTGTAGAAGCAGGAACTGAGTGTACATCCTGTGTGCTGTAGAAGCAGGAACTGAGTGTACATCCTGTGTGCTGTAGAAACAGGAACTGAGTGTACATCCTGTGAGCTGTAGAAGCAGGAACTGAGTGTACATCCTGTGTGCTGTAGAAGCAGGAACTGAGTGTACATCCTGTGTGCTGTAGAAGCAGGAACTGAGTGTACATCCTGTGAGCTGTAGAAACAGGAACTGAGTGTACATCCTGTGTGCTGTAGAAACTGGAACTGAGTGTACATCCTGTGTGCTGTAGAAACAGGAACTGAGTGTACATCCTGTGTGCTGTAGAAGCAGGAACTGAGTGTACATCCTGTGTGCTGTAGAAGCAGGAACTGAGTGTACATCCTGTGTGCTGTAGAAGCAGGAACTGAGTGTACATCCTGTGTGCTGTCGAAGCAGGAACTGAGTGTACATCCTGTGTGCTGTAGAAGCAGGAACTGAGTGTACATCCTGTGTGCTGTAGAAACAGGAACTGAGTGTACATCCTGTGTGCTGTAGAAGCAGGAACTGAGTGTACATCCTGTGTGCTGTAGAATAAAGAACTGAGTGTACATCCTGTGTGCTGTAGAAGCAGGAACTGACTGTACATCCTGTGTGCTGTAGAAACAGGAACTGAGTGTACATCCTGTGTGCTGTAGGATAAACCTGCCTGGGAGGAAGCGACGTGAGCGTCTGAAGGAGCTGGAGAGGGAACGGGCGTCCCCCAGGGAGAGCTATGTAGAGGTAGACGTAGAGACAGCAAGCGAGGCCTCCTCAGAACAGGACTACAGCTATGAGTTCGCCCAGACGGAGGTCATGATGAAGACCCTGGGAAACAACGGTATGTACGATGGCTTCTGGAACAAATTACAATCATTTTGCTGAACTGGGTTTTTCAGAAATCCCATTTGAAAGATTCACAGATGTCCTGCTAATTCCCTCCTGATTCCAGTAACCTTCCAACCGGGATTTCTAGAAAACGCAGGATTTTTGGGGAAGTACCTGTAATTTTGCCACACTATATTGAACGATATACAGTGTTGCGTTCGCACTGCAGGTATAAACTGCCTCAGTCCCTGAAAGAGCTCCAGGGCCTCTCCTCCTCAACCCCGACACCAGAGGTTTCATTTAGAGCCACCTGCGATGGAGGACACCAGTCCCCCTCAAGGGGAACTGAGACACATCTGTCCTCTCCTCGCTCCCCTCTTTCCATGTGATGCAACCGTTATGTCACACACAAGCTGTCGTGTGTGTGTGTGTGTGTGTGTGTGTGTGTGTGTGTGTGTGTGTGTGTGTGTGTGTGTGTGTGTGTGTCATGCCCCTGTCCTGTTCACATGAGGTGGGATGACCTGCAGCCTTGCATCTGCTGTGTGGGAGAGGCTGCCATCCCACCTATTACACACTACACACACACACACCAGTACACTACACACACACCAGTGCACTACACACACCACTACACTACACACACACCACTACACTACACACACACCACTACCCTACACACACACCATCTTCTCTGTCTCCTGTCTCTCCTATTGGTCCAGGTGTTAGAGAAGCAGTATGTTTAACAGTATGGTATCTCTCCTATAGATCAGAACGTGGTCCAGTACTTCCGGCGCCGACAGAGATGGCCGCCTCGGTTCGCGTTCCTAGGAAACTATGCAGTTTTTGTTTTTTTACGTGTTATTTCTTACATTAGTACCCCAGGTCATCTTAGGTTTCATTACATACAGTCGAGAAGAACTACTGAATATAAGATCAACTCACCATCAACTCACCATCAGTACGACCAAGAATATGTTTTTTCGCGACGCGGATCCTGTGTTCTGCCTTACAAACAGTACAACGGAGCGGATCCTATGCAGCGACCCAAAAAAACGACTCCGAAAGAGAGGGAAACGAGGCGGTCTTCTGGTCAGACTCCGGAGACGGGCACACCGTGCACCACTCCCTAGCATTCTTCTTGCCAATGTCCAGTCTCTTGACAACAAGGTTGATGAAATCCGAGCACGGGTAGCATTCCAGAGGGACATCAGAGACTGTAACGTTCTTTGCTTCACGGAAACGTGGCTCACCGGAGAGACGCTATCCGAAGCGGTGCAGCCAACGGGTTTCTCCACGCATCGCGCCGACAGAAACAAACATCTTTCTGGTAAGAAGAGGGGCGGGGGCGTATGCCTTATGGCCAACATGACATGGTGTGATGAAAGAAACATACAGGAACTCAAATCCTTCTGTTCACCTGATTTAGAATTCCTCACAATCAAATGTAGACCGCATTATCTACCAAGAGAATTCTCTTCGATTATAATCACAGCCGTATATATCCCCCCCAAGCAGACACATCGATGGCTCTGAACGAACTTTATTTAACTCTCTGCAAACTGGAAACGATTTATCCGGAGGCTGCATTCATTGTAGCTGGGGATTTTAACAAGGCTAATCTGAAAACAAGACTCCCTAAATTTTATCAGCATATCGATTGCACAACCAGGGGTGGAAAGACCTTGGATCATTGCTACTCTAACTTCCGCGACGCATATAAGGCCCTGCCCCGCCCCCCTTTCGGAAAAGCTGACCACGACTCCATTTTGTTGATCCCTGCCTACAGACAGAAACTAAAACAAGAGGCTCCCACGCTGAGGTCTGTCCAACGCTGGTCCGACCAAGCTGATTCCACACTCCAAGACTGCTTCCATCACGTGGACTGGGAGATGTTTCGTATTGCGTCAGATAACAACATTGACGAATACGCTGATTCGGTGTGCGAGTTCATTAGAACGTGCGTTGAAGATGTCGTTCCCATAGCAACGATTAAAACATTCCCTAACCAGAAACCGTGGATTGATGGCAGCATTCGTGTGAAACTGAAAGCGCGAACCACTGCTTTTAATCAGGGCAAGGTGTCTGGTAACATGACCGAATACAAACAGTGCAGCTATTCCCTCCGCAAGGCTATCAAACAAGCTAAGCGCCAGTACAGAGACAAAGTAGAATCTCAATTCAACGGCTCAGACACAAGAGGCATGTGGCAGGGTCTACAGTCAATCACGGACTACAGGAAGAAATCCAGCCCAGTCACGGACCAGGATGTCTTGCTCCCAGGCAGACTAAATAACTTTTTTGCCCGCTTTGAGGACAATACTGTGCCACTGACACGGCCTGCAACGAAAACATGCGGTCTCTCCTTCACTGCAGCCGAGGTGAGTAAGACATTTAAACGTGTTAACCCTCGCAAGGCTGCAGGCCCAGACGGCATCCCCAGCCGCGCCCTCAGAGCATGCGCAGACCAGCTGGCCGGTGTGTTTACGGACATATTCAATCAATCCCTATACCAGTCTGCTGTTCCCACATGCTTCAAGAGGGCCACCATTGTTCCTGTTCCCAAGAAAGCTAAGGTAACTGAGCTAAACCACTACCGCCCCGTAGCACTCACATCCGTCATCATGAAGTGCTTTGAGAGACTAGTCAAGGACCATATCACCTCCACCCTACCTGACACCCTAGACCCACTCCAATTTGCTTACCGCCCAAATAGGTCCACAGACGATGCAATCTCAACCACACTGCACACTGCCCTAACCCATCTGGACAAGAGGAATACCTATGTGAGAATGCTGTTCATCGACTACAGCTCGGCATTCAACACCATAGTACCCTCCAAGCTCGTCATCAAGCTCGAGACCCTGGGTGTCGACCCCGCCCTGTGCAACTGGGTACTGGACTTCCTGACGGGCCGCCCCCAGGTGGTGAGGGTAGGCAACAACATCACCTCCCCGCTGATCCTCAACACTGGGGCCCCACAAGGGTGCGTTCTGAGCCCTCTCCTGTACTCCCTGTTCACCCACGACTGCGTGGCCACGCACGCCTCCAACTCAATCATCAAGTTTGCGGACGACACAACAGTGGTAGGCTTGATTACCAACAACGACGACGTGAGGGCCCTCGGAGTGTGGTGTCAGGAAAATAACCTCACACTCAACGTCAACAAAACTAAGGAGATGATTGTGGACTTCAGGAAACAGCAGAGGGAACACCCCCCTATCCACATCGATGGAACAGTAGTGGAGAGGGTAGCAAGTTTTAAGTTCCTCGGCATACACATCACAGACAAACTGAATTGGTCCACTCACACAGACAGCATCGTGAAGAAGGCGCAGCAGCGCCTCTTCAACCTCAGGAGGCTGAAGAAATTCGGCTTGTCGCCAAAAGCACTCACAAACTTCTACAGATGCACAATCGAGAGCATCCTGGCGGGCTGTATCACCGCCTGGTATGGCAACTGCACCGCCCTCAACCGTAAGGCTCTCCAGAGGGTAGTGAGGTCTGCACAACGCATCACCGGGGGCAAACTACCTGCCCTCCAGGACACCTACACCACCCGATGCTACAGGAAGGCCATAAAGATCATCAAGGACATCAACCACCCGAGCCACTGCCTGTTCACCCCGCTGTCATCCAGAAGGCGAGGTCAGTACAGGTGCATCAAAGCTGGGACCGAGAGACTGAAAAACAGCTTCTATCTCAAGGCCATCAGACTGTTAAACAGCCACCACTAACATTGAGTGGCTGCTGCCAACACACTGTCAATGCCACTGACTCTACTCCAGCCACTTTAATAATGGGAATTGATGGGAAATGATGTAAATATATCACTAGCCACTTTAAACAATGCTACCTTATATAATGTTACTTACCCTACATTATTCATCTCATATGCATACGTATATACTGTACTCTATATCATCGACTGCATCCTTATGTAATACACGTATCACTAGCCACTTTAACTATGCCACTTTGTTTACATACTCATCTCATATGTATATACTGTACTCGATATCATCTACTGTATCTTGCCTATGCTGCTCTGTACCATCACTCATTCATATATCCTTATGTACATATTCTTTATCCCCTTACACTGTGTATAAGACAGTAGTTTTTTGGAATTGTTAGTTAGATTACTTGTTCGTTATTACTGCATTGTCGGAACTAGAAGCACAAACATTTCGCTACACTCGCATTAACATCTGCTAACCATGTGTATGTGACAAATAAAATTAGATTTGATTTGATTTGAGAGAAGCAGTATGTTTAACAGTATGGTATCTCTCCTATAGATCAGAACGTGGTCCAGGTGTTAGAGAGGCACTATGTTTAACAGTATGGTATCTCTCCTATAGATCAGAACGTGGTCCAGGTGTTAGAGAAGCAGTATGTTTAACAGTATGGTATCTCTCCTATAGATCCCATGCAGAACGTGGTCCAGGTGTTAGAGAGGCACTATGTTTAACAGTATGGTATCTCTCCTATAGATCCCATGCAGAACGTGGTCCAGGTGTTAGAGAAGCAGTACCTGGAGGAGAAACGCACAGCGCTGGAGGAACAGAGGATGATGTATGAGAGAGAGCTGGAGTCACTACGGCAACAGCTGTCTCCTGAGAGAACCAATCAGCATCAGCGATCCAGCAGCGACCGCCTCACCTTCCCCACACACACACCATCACACCACAGCAAGATGCGCCCCTGGACTGAGGAGAGGTGAAGGGAATACGCACACACACACACACGCCCCCACACACACGCCCACACACACACGCACACACACACACACGCCCACACACACACACACACGCTCACACACACTCCCACACACACACACGCCCACACACACACACGCCCACACACACGCCCACACACACACGCCCACACACACACGCCCACACACACACACACACACACACACACACACACACACACATGCTACGGCTTTAGATGCAGGATCAATGAAGTTGTAACCAACCTGTTTGATCACAGTCACACGTGTGAATGGTCTCTGTGTGTCCTCTGTGTGTGTGTGTGTGTGTGTGTGTGTGTGTGTGTGTGTGTGTGTGTGTGTGTGTGTGTGTGTGTGTGTCCTCTGTGTGTGTGTCCTCTGTGTGTGTGTCAGGGACGAGCTGTTTCGTCAGAGTCTGTCCAGGCTGAGGGAGCAGGTTGTCAAGGCCAACACCCTGGTGAGAGAGGCCAACTTCCTGGCAAAGGAGATGAACAAACTGACTGACTACCAGGTCACCCTCCAGATCCCTGCAGCTAACCTCAGTGCCAACCGCAAGGTGCCCAACCTCTGCATACACACACAAATACACACACACACACACATACACATGCTATCAGTGATGTGTCATGTTTTGTACAATGAGAGAAAAGCTGAAGGAACGGTCTGAGTTGAGTTGAGTTTATTTTTATTTTTACAGGGACAGTGCACATTAATCAACATTTCAGTAAAAGTGCCGGTTTTAGCCAACCGGCTAATTTTCAACCGCAGTCCCTGGGCAGGTTATTAAAAACAATTACAATATAGACAATAGCAACATAGAACAAGCAAGACATAGCAACATAGGACAAGCAAGACATAGCATACAGACATAGCAACATAGGACAAGCAAGACATAGCATACAGACAGAGCAACATAGGACAAGCAAGACATAGCATACAGACAGAGCAACATAGGACAAGCAAGACATAGCATACAGACAGAGCAACATAGGACAAGCAAGACATAGCATACAGACAGAGCAACATAGGACAAGCAAGACATAGCATACAGACAGAGCAACATAGGACAAGCAAGACATAGCATACAGACAGAGCAACATAGGACAAGCAAGACATAGCATACAGACAGAGCAACATAGGACAAGCAAGACATAGCATACAGACAGAGCAACATAGGACAAGCAAGACATAGCATACAGACAGAGCAACATAGGACAAGCAAGACGTAGCATACAGACAGAGCAACATAGGACAAGCAAGACGTAGCATACAGACAGAGCAACATAGGACAAGCAAGACGTAGCATACAGACAGAGCAACATAGGACAAGCAAGACATAGCATACAGACAGAGCAACATAGGACAAGCAAGACATAGCATACAGACAGAGCAACATAGGACAAGCAAGACGTAGCATACAGAAAGAGCAACATAGGACAAGCAAGACGTAGCATACAGACAGAGCAACATAGGACAAGCAAGACGTAGCATACAGACAGAGCAACATAGGACAAGCAAGACGTAGCATACAGACAGAGCAACATAGGACAAGCAAGACATAGCAACATAGGACAAGCAAGACGTAGCATACAGACAGAGCAACATAGGACAAGCAAGACGTAGCAAACAGACAGAGCAGCATAAAACAAAAAGCAGCAAGACAAAATTCATAAAAGCAACAAAGTGTTTCCACACCTCACAAGCTACAGACAACAGACAACATGGAGAGTGGCAACACACAGCTAGGGACCATGTTCACAAATCTGATTGACCTTTAGCCATGTCTTCAAGCATTTTGTGAAAGTGTGATATGTGGTGCAGTTATTGTGTTGTATCATTAATAACATGTACACAGAAATAGTGTCATTTGTAGAACTTTGTTCAGTACGTCACGTTGAGAGTCGCTGTGTCTTGGTTCAGCGTGGAGCCATAGTGAGTGAACCAGCCATCCTGGTGAGGTGGAAAGGGAAGGGTACACAGGTCTGGACCATCGACAAGCTGGACAACAAACTAGTGGACATGAGAGACCACTACAGAGACTGGAAGGAGGGAGCTGAGGACACGGTGAGAGGAAGGGGAGAGGAGGGGAGGAGAGAGAGGGGGAGATAGAGGGGAGGAGAGAGAGGGGGAGATGGAGGGGAGGGGAGATGGGGAGGAGGGGAGGAGAGAGGGGGAGATAGAGGGGAGGAGAGAGAGGGGGAGATGGAGGGGAGGGGAGATGGGGAGGAGAGAGGGGGAGATGGAGGGGAGGGGAGGGGGGAGGAGGGGAGGAGAGAGAGGGGGAGGGGACGAGAGAGAGGGGGAGATGGAGGGGAGGGGAGGAGAGAGAGGGGGAGATTGAGGGGAGGAGAGAGAGGGGGAGATTGAGGGGAGGGGAGGAGAGAGAGGGGGAGATTGAGGGGAGGGGAGGAGAGAGAGGGGGAGATTGAGGGGAGGGGAGGAGAGAGGGATGATGAGAGGGGAAATAGAGAGGGATGATGAGAGGGGGAGATAGAGAGGGATGATGAGAGGGGGAGATAGAGAGAGAGGGGGAGATTGAGGGGAGGGGAGGAGAGAGAGGGGGAGATTGAGGGGAGGGGAGGAGAGAGAGGGGAAATAGAGAGGGATGATGAGAGGGGAGGGGAGGAGAGAGAGGGGGAGATGGAGGGCAGGGGAGGAGAGAGGAGGGGAGATAGAGAGGAGGGGAGGAGAGAGAGGGATGATGAGAGGGGAAATAGAGAGGGATGATGAGAGGGGGAGATAGAGAGAGAGGGATGATGAGGGGGAGATAGAGAGGAGGGGAGGAGAGAGGGATGATGAGAGGGGGAGATGGAGGGGAGGGGAGGAGAGAGAGGGATGTAGAGAGGCGAGGAGAGAGAGGGATGATGAGGGGAGGAGTCAGAGGGATGATGAGAGGGGGGTGATGGAGGGGAGGGTTCGATGGGATCATGTTCCGAGGGGAGACACTGCTGGAAGTGATTGTGGGAGGGGAAAGTATTCTTTGTCAGTGATGAAGATGATAATTGGATGATGGGGGAAGTTTTCAGGTGTGTGTTTGTATCATGTCTCTGATCAGCATACCAAGCTGAACAACCACAAGCAGCACAGTGAGTCCTTCTATGAAGCTCAGGAGAACCACAACCTGATAGGAGTGGCCAACATCTTTCTGGAGTGTCTGTTCCACGATATCAGACTACAGTACGCTGTTCCTATCATCAGCCAGCAGGGGGAGGTGAGAGAACAACACACACACACATACACACACACCTACACAATACGCTGTTCCTATCATCAGCCAGCAGGGGGAGGTGAGAGAACAACACACACACACACACATACCTACACAGTACACTGTTCCTATCATCAGCTAGCAGGGGGAGGTGAGAGAACAACACACACACACACCTACACAGTACGCTGTTCCTATGATCAGCCAGCAGGGGGAGGTGAGAGAACAACACACACACACACCTACACAGTACGCTGTTCCTATGATCAGCCAGCAGGGGGAGGTGAGAGAACAACACACACCTACACACACACACACCTACACAGTACTCTGTTCCTATCATCAGCTAGCAGGGGGAGGTGAGAGAACAACACACACCTACACAGTACGCTGTTCCTATCATCAGCTAGCAGGGGAGGTGAGAGAACAACACACACACACACAGTACGCTGTTCCTATCATCAGCCAGCAGGAGGAGGTGAGAGAACAACACACACCTACACAGCGGAATGTATACACACACAGATACACATCTCATTTAAGGAGGTTTAGTAATGATTAACGATGGTAGTGATACATTGGGGTTGAGCTGTTATCAACTTCATGATAGTACTTCATGGTAGTACTTCATGGTAGTACTTCATGGTAGTACATCAGGTCCTTGCTGGGCGGCAGGTAGCATAGTGTTGGGTTTCCCAAACTGGGTCCTGGGGCCCCCACTGGGTACACCTTCTGGTTTTTACCCTAGCACTACACAGCTGATTCATAGTCGGATGATGAGTTGGTTATTTGTAAAGGCTGTGTGGTGCCGGAGGGCAGGACTGAGTTTGGGAAACTGGCTTAATGGTGAAGAGCGTTGGGCAAGTAACCGAAAGGTCGCTGGTTCGAATCCCCGACCTGACTAGGTGAAAAATCTGTCAATGTGCTGTTGAGCAAGACTCTCAACCCTAATTGCTCCCGTGTCTGACCACGTGCTTCTACCAGGATATTGAAATGGCTTCTGGGGGACTCTTTGTACTTGTGTTAATCTGTCTGTACTCTGCACCTGTTTAGGTCTGTACTGAGGTGTGTTGATGTGCTGGGTCTGTACCCCCTTCTCTGTCTGTACTCTGCACCTGTTTAGGTCTGTGCTGAGGTGTGTTGATGTGCTGGGTCTGTTCCCCCTTCTCTGTCTGTACTCTGCACCTGTTTAGGTCTGTGCTGAGGTGTGTTGATGTGCTGGGTCTGTTCCCCCTTCTCTGTCTGTACTCTGCACCTGTTTAGGTCTGTGCTGAGGTGTGTTGATGTGCTGGGTCTGTTCCCCCTGGTGTGTGACAGGTAGCCGGCAGGCTCCACGTAGAGCTGATGCGTGTCAGCGGGGCGGTGCCGGACCGGCTGGAGGGGGGAGATGACTCGTCAGAGAACTCCAGTGAGAGCAGCATCTACGATGTGATGGACACTCAGGGAGAGATGGTCCACATGGCCAGGAAACTCACCTGCAGGGTACATCTCATACACTACTACTGTCTGTCTGGTCCTGGAGGGTTGCTGCCGTCTCCTGCCACTTAACCCTCTGACTGCTCAACGGGCTCCATAGTAGAACTGTCCTCTGTTCGAACTCCTCAGTATATATAGCTGCTCAGTATATATAATTCCTCAGTATATACAACTCCTCAGTGTATATAATTCCTCAGTATATATAATTCCTCAGTATATATAATTCCTCAGTATATAGAACTCCTCAGTATATATAATTCCTCAGTATATAGAACACCTCAGTATATATAATTCCTCAGTGTATATAATTCCTCAGTATATACAACTCCTCAGTATATATAATTCCTCAGTATATACAACTCCTCAGTATATATAATTCCTCAGTATATACAACTCCTCAGTATATATAATTCCTCAGTATATAGAACTCTTCAGTATATATAATTTCTCAGTATATACAACTCCTCAGTATATATAATTCCTCAGTATATACAACTCCTCAGTATATATAATTCCTCAGTATATAGAACTCTTCAGTATATATAATTTCTCAGTATATAGAACTCAGTATATATAATTCCTCAGTATATAGAACTCAGTATATATAATTCCTCAGTATATAGAACTCAGTATATATAATTCCTTCAGTATATATAGCTGCTCAGCATGTGTCTGTGTGTCTTTCGGAGGATTAGGAATAAGCAGGAGAACAGTGGATCTGTGTAGATTGGACAATAACGTTGTCTTCTTCGTGGTGTTTTTCTACTACAGGTGCGTATCAGGGAGGCCACGGGGCTGCCTCTCAACCTGTCCAACTTCGTCTTCTGCCAGTACACCTTCTGGGAGGGGGCGGAGCCTACGGTGGCCCCGCCCATGGTCAGCCCAGACGCGCCAACCACGCCCCGCACCCCCGACGCCCAGTTCACCGTCCGCTTCGACCACTGCAAGGTAGGGAACGTAGGGTTACAACATTATGGTGACTTATCTCAACTTCCCAGGTTTCCAGAAATCCCCAAAGGAGGAATCTGGATTTCCTCCTGACTACTTCCTGATTTCGGGACTCTTCAACTGGGATTTCCTCCTGACTACTTCCTGATTTCGGGACTCTTCAACTGGGATTTCCTCCTGACTACTTCCTGATTTCGGGACTCTTCAACTGGGATTTCCTCCTGACTACTTCCTGATTTCGGGACTCTTCAACTGGGATTTCCTCCTGATTACTTCCTGATTTCGGGACTCTTCAACGTGGATTTCTGGGAAACCAATGAATTTTGGAAAAGTTATTTCACATGATCCTCTGCTGGCTGTCCCTGACACTAACGCTGAGGATTCTGTTAGAATATCTCTGCATCCCAAATGGCTCTCTGTTCCCTATACAGTTGACTACTTTAGACCAGGGCCCATATGTCACATTATTCTCATGTTTCTGCTCATCATTGATGTTTGATATAGTATCTCTCTGTGTGTGTAGGAGTGTGTGATCTGCTCATTGTTGATGTTTGATATAGTATCTCTGTGTGTAGGAAGGAGTGTGTGATCTGCTCATGGTTGATGTTTGATATAGTATCTCTCTGTGTGTAGGAGTGTGTGATCTGCTCATGGTTGATGTTTGATATAGTATCTCTCTGTGTGTAGGAGTGTGTGATCTGCTCATCGTTGATGTTTGATATAGTATCTCTCTGTGTGTAGGAGTATGTGGTCCATGTGACAGAGGAGTTTTTAGAGTTCATCGCAGACGGGGCGCTGGCCATCGAGGTGTGGGGTCACCGCTGTGCCGGGAACGGACGCTCTCTCTTGGAGCTGGACGCACTGCTGGCCAAGACACGCACCCTACGAGACAGGTACACACACCGTGTGTAGAGCACATACATATTGTATCATCTCAAGGAAACATAAAGGCATGCACCACACACACACTTGCTTGTTGTGTGTAAGTTAGGGCTTGTAAGTAAGCATTTCACGGTAAGATCTACACCTGCTGTATTCAGCGCACGTGACAAATAAATGTGTGACAAATAAGTGCCATGTGATTTGTCCCTGCAGGTGGAGTGAGGTGTCTCGTCGTATTGAGCTGTGGGTTTCTATCCAGGAGCTGAATGAGCAGGGGGACTACTCTGATGTAGAGATGCATCCTGGGAAGGACATCGGTACTGGAGGAGTGTTCCAGCTCAGACAGGTAACAGGACAGGGAAGGACATTAGACTGGAGGAGTGTTCCAGGTCAGACAGGTAACAGGACAGGGAAGGACATCAGACTGGAGGAGTGTTCCAGCTCAGACAGGTAACACAACAGGACATCAGACTGGAGGAGTGTTCCAGGACAGACAGGTAACAGAGAAGGACATCAGACTGGAGGAGTGTTCCAGGACAGACAGGTAACAGGACAGGGAAGGACATCAGACTGGAGGAGTGTTCCAGGACAGACAGGTAACAGAGAAGGACATCAGACTGGAGGAGTGTTCCAGCTCAGACAGGTAACAGAGAAGGACATCAGACTGGAGGAGTGTTCCAGGTCAGACAGGTAACAGAGAAGGACATCAGACTGGAGGAGTGTTCCAGCTCAGACAGGTAACAGGACAGGACATCAGACTGGAGGAGTGTTCCAGCTCAGACAGGTAACAGAGAAGGACATCAGACTGGAGGAGTCTGTCAGTTTGTCAGATGTTTTCAGCCATTTAAAGTAGAGTGATGTCAAGATGAAACCACGTCCCACGACATCGGTTGTATAGATCCAGTGATGAATGGAAAAGATGAGCGCCGTCTAAGTTCCCGGTTTTCTTCTGTGTTTATCTTCATTGTAATTGGCCGTCTGTGTGTTAAGCAGGTTATATGGCTGGTGTGTGTGTGTTCTCAGGGTCACTCGCGCAGGCTGCAGGTGTGTGTGAAGCAGGTGCAGGACTCTGGGACTCTGCCTCTGCTGGTGGAGGCTGTTCTATCTGTCTCTATCGGCTGTGTGTCAGCACGCTCCACCAAGCTACAGAGAGCCCTGGACAGCTACCAGGTCAGTGGCACACACACTATCACACACACACCACTACACACACACACACCACTACACACACACACCACTACACACACACCACTACACACACACACACCACTACACACACACACACCACTACATACACACCACTACACACACACACACACACACACCACTACACACACACCACTACACACACACACCACTACACACACACCACTACACACACACACACACACACACACACACACACACACACACACACACACCACTACACACACACACCACTACACACACACCACTACACACACACACACACCACTACACACACACACACCACTACATACACACCACTACACACACACACACCACTACACAGTTACATGTGCACACACACACCACTACACACACACACACCACTACATACACACCACTACACACACACACACCACTACACAGTTACATGTGCACACACACACCACTACACAATCACACACAGCATATTTCTATACTGGTTTGTAAGAGATGTGTCAGTGTGTCAGTGTGGCAGTGTTGCAGTGTGTCAGTATGGCAGTGTGGCAGTGTGGCAGTGTGGTAGTGTGGCAGTGTGGTAGTGTGGCAGTGTGGTAGTGTGTCAGTGTGGTAGTGTGGCAGTGTGTCAGTATGGCAGTGTGGCAGTGTGTCAGTATGGCAGTGTGGCAGTGTGTCAGTATGGCAGTGTGTCAGTATGGCAGTGTGGCAGTGTGTCAGTATGGCAGTGTGGCAGTATGGCAGTGTGGCAGTGTGTCAGTATGGCAGTGTGGCAGTGTGGTAGTGTGTCAGTATGGCAGTGTGTCAGTATGGCAGTGTGTCAGTATGGCAGTGTGGCAGTGTGGCAGTGTGTCAGTATGGCAGTGTGGCAGTATGGCAGTGTGGCAGTATGGCAGTGTGGCAGTATGGCAGTGTGGCAGTGTGGCAGTATGGCAGTGTGGCAGTATGGCAGTGTGTCAGTATGGCAGTGTGGCAGTATGGCAGTGTGTCAGTATGGCAGTGTGGCAGTGTGTCAGTATGGCAGTGTGGCAGTATGACAGTATGGCAGTGTTGTAATGTTGTATATCACATTTGCTTCCTCTTTATATGTAAAATGTGCTGTATTGGTCAAGGAGACTCATGTAGCGCGGTGGTGGAGGTGGTGGTGGAGGAGGTGATGGTGGTGGTGGAGGAGGTGGAGGTGGTGATGGTGGTGGAGGTGGTGGTGGAGGTGATGGTGGTGATGGAGGTGGTGGTGGTGATGGTGGTGGTGGTGGTGGTGGTGGGGATGGTGGAGGTGGTGGTGGTGATGGTGGAGGTGGTGATGGTGGTGATGGTGGTGGAGGTGGTGATGGTGATGATGGTGGAGGTGGTGATGGTGGTGGAGGTGGTGGTGGTGATGGTGGAGGTGGTGATGATGGAGGTGGTGATGGTGGTGGAGGTGGTGGGGATGGTGGAGGTGGTGGTGGTGATGGTGGAGGTGGTGATGGTGGTGGTGGAGGTGGTGATGGTGATGATGGTGGAGGTGGTGATGGAGGTGGTGGTGATGGTGGAGGTGGTGATGATGGAGGTGGTGATGGTGGTGGTGGTGGAGGTGGCGATGGTGGTAGAGGTGGTAGAGATGGTGATGGTGGTGATGATGGAGGTGGTGATGATGGAGGTGGTGGTGGAGGTGGTGATGATGGAGGTGGTGATGGTGGTGGAGGTGGTGGTGATGATGGAGGTGGTGATGGTGGTGGAGGTGGCGATGGTGGAGGTGGTGATGGTGGTGGTGGTGATGATGGAGGTGGTGATGGTGGTGGTGGAGGAGGTGGTGATGGTGGGGGTGGTGATGGAGGTGGTGATGGTTGTGGAGGTGGTGATGGTGGAGGTGGTGGTGATGATGATGGAGGTGGTGGTTGTGGTGGTGGTAGTGATGGTGTGGTGACTAGCTGTGGTGATTCAGGTTCTGGGCCTACTGACATGGCTAAATCCTGGGCTGCTGTAAATCTAATGAATGTTGCAGAATGTATCGGTTCATATTAGTGTAACACATACAGAGACACACACCAGGCCCTGGGATGAGACTCCAGCACTAGACTGTAGTTCTACTGCCTAATGGTGGACTGGAGATATCTACAGTATTACAATACTGTACTGTGTATCTGGACATGATGAAATCCTAGCAGTAATCAATCTCTGCATCCTGTAGTTTTCAGATGGAGGATCCTTAGGCCATCATGTCAAAGCTGTCTGGTGTAGGGAAAGAAAGGTGCCAATCATCAATTATTCCACTGGAGGGAGGCATCTGTAGAATGATGGAACCATAGAAATATATTCATCTGCTGTGTAGAATGATGAAACCATAGAAATATATTCATATGCTGTGTAGAATGTAGAAACGTCTACATATTTTTCTGTTGTGTATCAATCAAATCCATTGAGCGATCTGATTCGGCTGCCCTCTAGTTGGACTACAATTTTTCATCTTAAGTTGACTACAGCTGGAAACCCAGGCTACCTAAGTGTGATTCTCAATCAGAGACAATTAACGACACCTGCCTCTGATTGAGAACCTGTCACGGTTGTCCTCCTCTTCATCTGAAGAGGAGAGGCGAGAAGGATCGGAGGACCAAAATGCGGCGTGATACGTGTTCATAGTGAATTTTAATCAAGAAAACACTGAACACTGAAACACTATACAAAACCAGTAAACAAAATAACAACCGTGAAGCTAATGTGAGCTGTGCTGAAACAAGCCATCAACATAGACAATCACCCACAAACACACAGTGCAACCCAGGCTACCTAAGTATGATTCTCAATCAGAGACAACTAATGACACCTGCCTCTGATTGAGAACCATACTAGGCCGAAACATAGAAATACCCCAAAACATAGAAAAACAAACATAGACTGCCCACCCCAACTCACGCCCTGACCATCCTAAATAATGACAAAACAAAGGAAATAAAGGTCAGAACGTGACAGAACCATACTCGGCCGAACACAGAAAAACAACCTAGACATACAAAACATAGAATGGCCACCCAACTCACGTCCTGACCAACTAAAACAAACAATGAACACAATAACTAGGGTCAGAACGTGACCACGCCCCCCAGAAATATGTAGCATAAAACAAATATTTCTGCCGAGGTGAACGTTGAAGAGGCTAGAACCTTCTACATGCACTTTTCCTCTTCAAGCAAAACGAGTCGTGAATAGAATCTATGTACAGTTGAGGTTAGAAGTTTAAATACACTTAGGTGGGAGTCATTAAAACTCCATTTTCAACCACTCCACAAAGTTCTTGTTAACAAACTATAGTTTTGGCAAGTCGGTGAGGACTTTCTACTTTGTCCATGACACAAGTCATTTTTCCAACAATTGTTTAGACTTATAATTCATTTATAATTCACTGTATCACAATTCCAGTGGGTCAGAAGTTTACATACACTAAGTTGATTGTGCCTTTAAACAGCTTGGGAAATTACAGAAAATGATGTCATGGCTTTAGAAGCTTCTGGAAGGCTAATTGACATCATTTGAGTCAATCGGAGATGTACCTGTGGATGTATTTCAAGGCCTACCTTCAAACTCAGTGCCTCTTTGCTTGACATCATGGGAAAATCTAAAGAAATCAGCAAAGACCTCAGAAAAAAATTGTGGACCTCCACAAGTCTGGTTCATCCTTGGGAGAAATTTCCAAATGCCTGAAGGTACCACATTCATCTGTACAAACAATAGTACGCAAGTATAAACACCATGGGACCATGCAGCCGTCATACCCCTCAGGAAGGAGATGCGTTCTGTCTCCTAGAGAGGAACGTACTTTGGTGCGAAAAGTGCAAATCAATCCCAGAACAACAGCAAAGGACCTTGTGAAGATTCTGGAGGAAACAGGTACAAAAGTATCTATATCCACAGTAAAACGAGTCTTATATCGACATAATCTGAAAGGCCGCTCAGCAAGGAAGAAGCCACTGCTCCAAAACCGCCATAAAAACATCCAGACTACAGTTTGCAACGGCACATGGGGTCAAAGATTGTACTTTTTGGATTCATTAGCTGTGTTGGATTTTGTTATACTCTATGGTTCTATGGTTTTTATTAGATTACTTGTGGTTTTTCATGTTGTTTGTCTGTAATGTTTGTAATGACTTGGTGCTGCCTATCTTGGCCAGGACGCTCTTGAAACAAAAGAGGTTTTAAATCTCAATGAGCCCTTCCTGGTTAAATAATGTTTCAACATGTTTTATATTCATTCATTTTGGAGGACAATGTTCTTTTAAAAAGTCAACAGAACTGAGATTCTCAGTCATTCTACAAACAAACGATCTGGGAGGTCATTTTTATGTAGAAGGACCAGGAAGCAGCCTTCTACCCTCCACTGCTACACACTTTTCCAGAGGAAACAGAACAATGTGATTGGTCAGTCAGTGACACCTCCAGGCCACTGACCCAGAGTTGTCCACTGCTACACACTTTTCCAGAGGAAACAGAACAATGTGATTGGTCAGCCAGTGACACCTCCAGGCCACTGACCCAGAGTTGTAGTGGATTTACATTTGACATTTTGGTCATTTAGTAGACGCTCTAATCCAGAGAGACTTACAGACAGTGGAGAGGTGTGTAGGCTACTACTCCTGTCTGTCTTGTCTGTCTTGTCTGTCTGCCTGTCTGACTGTCTGCCTGTCTGACTGTCTGCCTGTCTGACTGTCTGCCTGTCTGACTGAGTGTACTGTACTGTGCTGTATTCTGTCCTGCCAGAGGGAGGAGGAGGATGGAGATATGGATAGTTATCAGGTAAACTGTAACTCCTCAGTCTGCTGTTGTTGTTGCTGTTGCTGTTGCTGCTGCTGCATGGAAGGTGCTGCCTCCTACTACAGCGAGGGTAGAAGCATTCCCATAACTTCTGGAAAACCTTCAAATTGTTTTAGATTTCCCAGAAATGTTCAACCCTAACCACTGCCGATGATGACGAGGCACGATGGATGGAAACCAGCTTCTGGTCATGTGCTTGTAGACAGTGGGTCCCACTAAGAAGGGTGTGCAGGGGTTGGGAAACAGGAGACTAGAGGAGTAGGAGGCAGGAGGTTAGAGGAGTAGGAGGCTAGAGGAGTAGGAGACAGGAGGCTAGAGGAGTAGGAGACAGGAGGCTAGAGGAGTAGGAGACAGGAGGCTAGAGGAGTAGGAGACAGGAGGCTAGAGGAGTAGGAGACAGGAGGCTAGAGGAGTAGGAGACAGGAAGCTAGAGGAGTAGGAGACAGGAGGCTAGAGGAGTAGGGGGTAGGAGACTAGAGGAGTAGGGGGTGGGAGACAGGAGACTAGAGGAGTAGGGGGTAGGAGACAGGAGGCTAGAGGAGTAGGGGTTAGGAGACAGGAGGCTAGAGGAGTAGGGGGTCGGAGACAAGAGACTAGAGCAGTAGAAGACTAGAGGAGTAGGGGGTGGGAGACAGGAGGCTAGAGGAATAGGAGACAGGAGACTAGAGGAGTAGGGGGTGGGAGACAGGAGGCTAGTGGAATAGGAGACAGGAGACTAGAGGAGTAGGGGGTGGGAGACAGGAGGCTAGAGGAATAGGAGACAGGAGACTAGAGGAGTAGGGGGTGGGAGACAGAAGGCTAGAGGAATAGGAGACAGGAGACTAGAGGAGTAGGGGGTGGGAGACAGGAGACTAGAGGAGTAGGGGGGTAGGAGACAGGAGGCTAGAGGAGTAGGAGACAGGAGGCTAGAGGAGTAGGGGGTGGGAGACAGGAGGCTAGAGGAATAGGAGACAGGAGACTAGAGGAGTAGGGGGTGGAAGACAGGAGACTAGAGGAGTAGGGGGTAGGAGACAGGAGGCTAGAGGAGTAGGAGACAGGAGGCTAGAGGAGTAGGAGACTAGAGGAGTAGGGTGTAGGAGACAGGAGGCTAGAGGAGTAGGGGTTAGGAGACAGGAGGCTAGAGGAGTAGGGGGTCGGAGACAAGAGACTAGAGGAGTAGGAGACAGGAGACTAGAGGGGTAGGAGACAGGAGGCTTGAGGGGTAGGAGACAGGAGGCTTGAGGGGTAGGAGACAGGAGGCTTGAGGGGTAGGAGACAGGAGGCTAGAGGGGTAGGAGACAGGAGGCTAGAGGGGTAGGAGACAGGAGGCTAGAGGAGTAGGGGTTAGGAGACAGGAGGCTAGAGGAGTAGGGGGTCGGAGACAAGAGACTAGAGGAGTAGGAGACAGGAGACTAGGGGGGTAGGAGACAGGAGGCTTGAGGGGTAGGAGACAGGAGGCTTGAGGGGTAGGAGACAGGAGGCTTGAGGGGTAGGAGACAGGAGGCTAGAGGGGTAGGAGACAGGAGGCTAGAGGGGTAGGAGACAGGAGACTCGAGGGGTAGGAGACAGGAGGCTAGAGGGTAGGAGACTGGAGGCTTGAGGGGTAGGAGACAGGAGGCTAGAGGGGTAGGAGACAGGAGGCTAAAGGAGTAGGGGGTAGGAGGCTAGAGGAGTAGGGGGTAGGAGACAGGAGACTAGAGGGGTAGGAGACAGGAGACTAGAGGGGTAGGAGACAGGAGACTAGAGGAGTAGGGGGTAGGAGACAGGAGACTAGAGGGGTAGGAGACAGGAGACTAGAGGGGTAGGAGACAGGAGACTAGAGGAGTAGGGGGTAGGAGACAGGAGACTAGAGGAGTAGGGGGTAGGAGACAGGAGACTAGAGGGGTAGGAGACAGGAGACTAGAGGGGTAGGAGACAGGAGACTCGAGGGGTAGGAGACTAGAGAGGTAGGAGACAGGAGACTCGAGGGGTAGGAGACAGGAGGCTTGAGGGGTAGGAGACAGGAGGCTTGAGGGGTAGGAGACAGGAGGCTAAAGGAGTAGGGGGTAGGAGGCTAGAGGAGTAGGGGGTAGGAGACAGGAGACTAGAGGGGTAGGAGACAGGAGACTAGAGGGGTAGGAGACAGGAGACTCGAGGGGTAGGAGACTAGAGAGGTAGGAGACAGGAGACTCGAGGGGTAGGAGACAGGAGACTAGAGGGGTAGGAGACTAGAGGAGTAGGGGGTAGGAGACAGGAGACTAGAGGAGTAGGGGGTAGGAGACAGGAGACTAGAGGGGTAGGAGACAGGAGACTAGAGGGGTAGGAGACAGGAGACTCGAGGGGTAGGAGACTAGAGAGGTAGGAGACAGGAGACTCGAGGGGTAGGAGACAGGAGGCTTGAGGGGTAGGAGACAGGAGGCTTGAGGGGTAGGAGACAGGAGGCTAAAGGAGTAGGGGGTAGGAGGCTAGAGGAGTAGGGGGTAGGAGACAGGAGACTAGTGGGGTAGGAGACAGGAGACTAGAGGGGTAGGAGACAGGAGACTAGAGGAGTAGGGGGTAGGAGACAGGAGACTAGAGGAGTAGGGGGTAGGAGACAGGAGACTAGAGGGGTAGGAGACAGGAGACTAGAGGGGTAGGAGACAGGAGACTCGAGGGGTAGGAGACTAGAGAGGTAGGAGACAGGAGACTCGAGGGGTAGGAGACAGGAGGCTTGAGGGGTAGGAGACAGGAGGTTTGAGGGGTAGGAGACAGGAGGCTAAAGGAGTAGGGGGTAGGAGGCTAGAGGAGTAGGGGGTAGGAGACAGGAGACTAGAGGGGTAGGAGACAGGAGACTAGAGGGGTAGGAGACAGGAGACTCGAGGGGTAGGAGACTAGAGAGGTAGGAGACAGGAGACTCGAGGGGTAGGAGACAGGAGGCTAGAGGGGTAGGAGACAGGAGGCTAGAGGGGTAGGAGACAGGAGGCTAGAGGGGTAGGAGACAGGAGGCTAAAGGAGTAGGGGGTAGGAGGCTAGAGGAGTAGGGGGTAGGAGACAGGAGACTAGAGGGGTAGGAGACAGGAGACTAGAGGGGTAGGAGACAGGAGACTAGAGGAGTAGGGGGTAGGAGACAGGAGACTAGAGGGGTAGGAGACAGGAGACTAGAGGGGTAGGAGACAGGAGACTAGAGGAGTAGGGGGTAGGAGACAGGAGACTAGAGGAGTAGGGGGTAGGAGACAGGAGGCTAGAGGAGTAGGGGGTAGGCGACAGGAGACTAGAGGGGTAGGAGACAGGAGACTAGAGGGGTAGGAGACAGGAGGCTAGAGGAGTAGGGGGTAGGAGACAGGAGACTAGAGGGGTAGGAGACAGGAGGCTAGAGGAGTAGGGGGTAGGAGACAGGAGACTAGAGGGGTAGGAGACAGGAGGCTAGAGGAGTAGGGGGTAGGAGACAGGAGGCTAGAGAAGTAGGGGGTAGGAGACAGGAGACTAGAGGGGTAGGAGACAGGAGACTAGAGGAGTAGGGGGTAGGAGACAGGAGACTAGAGGGGTAGGAGACAGGAGACTAGAGGGGTAGGAGACAGGAGACTAGAGGGGTAGGAGACAGGAGACTAGAGGAGTAGGGGGTAGGAGACAGGAGACTAGAGGAGTAGGGGGTAGGAGACAGGAGGCTAGAGGAGTAGGGGGTAGGCGACAGGAGACTAGAGGGGTAGGAGACAGGAGACTAGAGGGGTAGGAGACAGGAGGCTAGAGGAGTAGGGGGTAGGAGACAGGAGACTAGAGGGGTAGGAGACAGGAGGCTAGAGGAGTAGGGGGTAGGAGACAGGAGACTAGAGGGGTAGGAGACAGGAGGCTAGAGGAGTAGGGGGTAGGAGACAGGAGGCTAGAGAAGTAGGGGGTAGGAGACAGGAGACTAGAGGGGTAGGAGACAGGAGACTAGAGGAGTAGGGGGTAGTTTTCCCTAGTCAAGTCTAGTGGTCAGGACAAACTCCTGGTTCTAGGTCCGGCCTCACAGAGTGGAACATGATTGGATAATGTTGTGCACTTTTGGAGGAGAACTCTTGTCTCCAAGCACAATTTTGGACCCGGGTGGCGCTGGTCCAACTAAATAATGTCATCCAAACAAAGACATGGATCAGAGAATCTTTTTAAGGCAGCACCCCAGGCCAGATACATCACTCATATTCTGTCTTTCCTACCACTCCACAGCACCCCAGGCCAGATACATCACTCATATTCTGTCTGTCCTACCACTCCACAGTGCCCTGGTGTCTGTCTGTCTGTCCCTCCGTCCTCCCACTCCACAGTGCCCTGGTGTCTGTCTGTCTGTCCCTCCATCCTACCATTCCACAGTGCCCTGGTGTCTGTCCCTCCATCCTACCACTCCACAGTGCCCTGGTGTCTGTCTGTCTGTCCCTCTGTCCTACCACTCCACAGTGCCCTGGTGTCTGTCTGTCAGTCTGTCCCTCCATCCTACCACTCCACAGTGCCCTGGTGTCTGTCAGTCTGTCCCTCCATCCTACCACTCCACAGTGCCCTGGTGTCTGTCTGTCTGTCCCTCCGTCCTACCACTCCACAGTGCCCTGGTGTCTGTCTGTCCCTCCGTCCTACCACTCCACAGTGCCCTGGTGTCTGTCTGTCTGTCTGTCTGTCCCTCCGTCCTACCACTCCACAGTGCCCTGGTGTCTGTCTGTCTGTCTGTCCCTCCATCCTACCACTCCACAGTGCCCTGGTGTCTGTCTGTCTGTCCCTCCGTCCTACCACTCCACAGTGCCCTGGTGTCTGTCTGTCTGTCTGTCCCTCCGTCCTACCACTCCACAGTGCCCTGGTGTCTGTCTGTCTGTCTGTCCCTCCGTCCTACCACTCCACAGTGCCCTGGTGTCTGTCTGTCTGTCTGTCCCTCCGTCCTACCACTCCACAGTGCCCTGGTGTCTGTCTGTCTGTCTATCTGTCTGTCTGTCTGTCTGTCTGTCTGTCTGTCTGTCCCTCCGTCCTACCACTCCACAGTGCCCTGGTGTCTGTCTGTCTGTCTGTCTGTCTGTCTGTCTGTCTGTCTGTCTGTCTGTCTGTCTGTCTGTCTGTCTGTCTGTCTGTCTGTCTGTCTGTCCCTCCGTCCTACCACTCCACAGTGCCCTTGTGTCTGTCTGTCTGTCCCTCCGTCCTACCACTCCACAGTGCCCTGGTGTCTGTCTGTCCCTCCGTCCTCCCACTCCACAGTGCCCTGGTGTCTGTCTGTCCCTCCGTCCTCCCACCCCTCATGTTTAACCAACACACTAACTTCCTTCCTGTCTGCTTCTCAACCCGCCACTGAAGAGCTGCTGCAGGAGACTTGTTGTACCACACTCAGTCACATGACCAACGCATGGCTGCTTCCATGCATGACTCATTTAGCATGACAGGGGAGTTGAGCTCAGGAATGGGGGTGGAGTGTGCATGTGTGTGGTTGTTATGGTGCTGGGTGGGTGGTTAGATCAGGGTGATGTTTTCATCAGCCAACAGTTACATTAAAGGCTCTGAGCCTGGGAGCCATTCCATTTCAATAGACCTTGAGAAAGAGGATTAAGTTTTGACTTGGCCCCTAGGGCCTCACACTGTGGCTCCTCACGGAGGTCATGTGGGGTCTACTGGGGTAAGGAAGTAGGAGTCTGCCATTTAACATCCTGTAATGCTACAGACCACTGAACCAGACCCTGGTAATGCTTTGTTTCTGATAATGGACAGAGTCCTGCTGACACTGATGCTGTCTTCTGTTGGCCTGCAGGAGGAGGACCTGAACTGTGTGAGGGACCGCTGGTCTGAGGCCCTCATCAAACGACGAGAGTATCTGGACGAGCAGATCAACAAGATCATCAACAAACAGGGTGGGTCCCAGGTCTGGACTCTACAGCTCCACTCTGTACCAGTCCTGTCTTCATTCAGTATTCTGGACTCTACAGCTCCACTCTGTACCAGTCCTGTCTTCATTCAGTTTATTCAGTATTCTGGACTCTACAGCTCCACTCTGTACCAGTCCTGTCTTCATTCAGTATTCTGGACTCTACAGCTCCACTCTGTACCAGTCCTGTCTTCATTCAGTTTATTCAATATTCTGGACTCTACAGCTCCACTCTGTACCAGTCCTGTCTTCATTCAGTTTATTCAGTATTCTGGACTCTACAGCTCCACTCTGTACCAGTCCTGTCTTCATTCAGTTTATTCAGTATTCTGGACTCTACAGCTCCACTCTGTACCAGTCCTGTCTTCATTCAGTATTCTGGACTCTACAGCTCCACTCTGTACCAGTCCTGTCTTCATTCAGTTTATTCAGTATTCTGGACTCTACAGCTCCACTCTGTACCAGTCCTGTCTTCATTCAGTATTCTGGACTCTACAGCTCCACTCTGTACCAGTCCTGTCTTCATTCAGTTTATTCAGTATTCTGGACTCTACAGCTCCACTCTGTACCAGTCCTGTCTTCATTCAGTATTCTGGACTCTACAGCTCCACTCTGTACCAGTCCTGTCTTCATTCAGTTTATTCAATATTCTGGACTCTACAGCTCCACTCTGTACCAGTCCTGTCTTCATTCAGTTTATTCAGTATTCTGGACTCTACAGCTCCACTCTGTACCAGTCCTGTCTTCATTCAGTATTCTGGACTCTACAGCTCCACTCTGTACCAGTCCTGTCTTCATTTAGTATTCTGGACTATACAGCTCCACTCTGTATCAGTCCTGTCTTCATTCAGTATTCTGGACTCTACAGCTCCACTCTGTATCAGTCCTGTCTTCATTCAGTATTCTGGACTCTACAGCTCCACTCTGTATCAGTCCTGTCTTCATTCAGTATTCTGGACTCTACAGCTCCACTCTGTACCAGTCCTGTCTTCATTCAGTTTATTCAGTATTCTGGACTCTACAGTCCACTCTGTACCAGTCCTGTCTTCATTCAGTTTATTCAGTATTCTGGACTCTACAGCTCCACTCTGTACCAGTCCTGTCTTCATTCTTAACGGGCAGGTTTTTCCCTTTTGGGACTTGGTTTCTGTTACACACCTCATCCTCACACTCCTTCTCTCTCTGTCTCTCTCTCTATCTCTGTCTGTCTCTCTCTGTCTGTCTCTCTCTCTGTCTCTCTCTCTCTGTATGTCTCTGTCTGTCTGTCTCTGTCTGTCTGTCTCTCTCTCTGTCTGTCGCCCTCTCTCTCTCCCTCTCTCTCTCTGTATGTCTCTGTCTGTCTGTCTCTGTCTGTCTCTGTCTGTCTGTCTGTCTCTCCCTGTCTCTGTCTTTCTTTGTCTCTCTGTTTCTCTGTCTCTCTGTCTCTCTCTGTCTCTGTCTCTCTCTCTCTCTCTCTCTCTCTCTCTCTCTCTCTCTCTCTCTCTCTCTCTCTCTCTAGAGAAGTCAGAAGAGGACATGGAGAGGGAGGCCAGGCTGGTGGAACAGTGGGTAGGGCTGACCGAGGAAAGGAACGCTGTACTGGTGCCCGCGCCTGGCAGTGGCATACCTGGTGCCCCTGCCCACTGGTAAGTCTGAGGGTCATTCTTTAATATACACAATGAAATAATCATTGAATGTATGTCTGCTTTTAGACATTACACAAGCTTAGAGTTTGTCTCTCTGTGGTGCTGTTTGAAACTGCTTCTGAGCCTGTGTTCTACTGTTTCACTGTTGCAGGGCCCCTTCTGCTGGGATGGAAGCTCACTTCCCAGTCCTCTTCCTGGACTTGAATGGTAAAGGCCTGGAATCACCTTCATAGTGACACATCAGACTCTGTGTGTCTCTGTCACCTCTAACATCAGACTCTGTGTGTCTCTGTCACCTCTAACATCAGACTCTGTGTGTCTCTGTCACCTCTACAGCAGACGACCTGACAGTGAATCAACAGTTAACAGGACTTAACCTCTAACATCAGACTATGTGTGTCTCTGTCACCTCTACAGCAGACTCTGTGTGTCTCTGTCACCTCTAACATCAGACTCTGTGTGTCTCTGTCACCTCTACAGCAGACTCTGTGTGTCTCTGTCACCTCTAACATCAGACTCTGTGTGTCTCTGTCACCTCTACAGCAGACGACCTGACAGTGAATCAACAGTTAACAGGACTTAACCTCTAACATCAGACTATGTGTGTCTCTGTCACCTCTACAGCAGACTCTGTGTGTCTCTGTCACCTCTAACATCAGACTCTGTGTGTCTCTGTCACCTCTACAGCAGACTCTGTGTGTCTCTGTCACCTCTAACATCAGACTCTGTGTGTCTCTGTCACCTCTACAGCAGACGACCTGACAGTGAATCAACAGTTAACGGGACCCAGCGCTGCCGGGGTTAACTCTATCCTGCCCAAGGAGCACGGCAGACAGTTTTTCTACCTGCCAATCATCAGACACAGTGATGACGAGGTATAGTACTGTGTGTGTGGATGTGTGTAACTATTCTTGTGGGGACCAGAAGTCACACAAAAAAATATTATGACCAACTGGGGACATTTTGTTGGGGGCATTTTGTTGGTCCCCTTGAGGTCAAATGCTATTTCTATGGGGTTTAGGGTTAGGAGCTAGGGTTAGGCGTTAGGGTTAGGGGCTAGGGTTAGGTTTAGAGTTAGGAGCTAGGGTTAGGTTTAGAGTTAGGAGCTAGGGTTAGGCGTTAGGGTTAGGTTTGGAGTTAGGAGTTAGGTTTAGAGTTAGGAGCTAGGTTTAGAGTTAGGAGCTAGGGTTAGGAGCTAGGGTTAGGTTTGGGTTAAGGTTACTTTAAGGGTTAGGAGCTAGGTTTAGAGTTAGGAGCTAGGGTTAGGTGTTAGGAGCTAGGCTTAGGTGTTAGGAGCTAGGGTTAGGTGTTAGGGTTAGGAGCTAGGGTTAGGTTTAGAGTTAAGGGTTAGGTTTAGAGTTAGGAGCTAGGGTTAGGTTTAGAGTTAGGAGCTAGGGTTAGGTTTAGAGTTAGGGGCTAGGTTTAGAGTTAGGAGCTAGGGTTAGGTGTTAGGGTTATGAGCTAGGTTTAGGGTTAGGAGCTAGGGTTAGGAGCTAAGGTTAGATTTAGGAACTAGGGTTAAGAGCTAGGTTTAGGGTTAGGAGCTAAGGTTAGATTTAGGAACTAGGGTTAAGAGCTAGGGTTAGGTTTAAGAACTAGGGTTAGGGTACGAGTACGGGTTAGGTTTAGGGTTAGGGAAATTTGATTTTGAATTAGACTGAATTGTGTGTTCCCACAAGGTCAGCTGTACAAAAGAGTGTGTGTGTACTGGCCACTTCCCGTTTTCCAGAAATCCCGGTTGGAAGATTCCCGGAATCAGGAGGAAATATGCAGGAAACCTGGAAGTCCTCCAAACAGGATTTTGTGAAAACCTGAGAATAATAGTTGTGTTTTCCACCTCCTGCCACCAGGTGTCAGCGCTGTGCTCCTGGGACTCATCCATCCACGACTCTGTGCACCTGAACCGCGTGACGTCACCCAACGAGCGTATCTACGTGATCATTAAAGCCACAGTGCAGCTCAGCCATCCTGTCTCCATGGAGCTGGTGCTGCGCAAGAGGATCTCTGTCAACATCTACAACAAACAGGTCTGCACTGGAGACACACACACACACACACACACAGACTGACAGACACACACACAGACTGACAGACACACACACAAACACACACACACACACAGACTGACAGACACACAGACTGACAGACACACACACAGACTGACACACACACACACACACAGACTGACAGACACACACACAGACTGACAGACACACACACACACACACAGACTGACAGACACACACTGACACACACACACACACACACACACACAGACTGACAGACACACACACAGACTGACAGACACACACACACACACACACACACACACACACACACACACACACACACACACACAGACTGACAGACACACACACACAGACTGACAGACACACACACACAGACTAACAGACACACACACAGACTAACAGACACACACACACACACACACAGACTGACAGACAGACACACATCTGTCAACATCTACAACAAACAGCACTGACCGGCCTGGTGACTACTGACATGACTGACAGCACATAATTAGATTAGAGAAACATTAAATCCCGGTTTCCCCGACCCAGATTAAGCCTAGTCCTGGACCAACAGGCATGCTAGGACTGGGTTTCACCTCTGTCTGGGCATCCTGCCCTGTAACGCTCTCTGTCTGGCATGTTGTTTTTCTCTACCGTAGAGCTTCACCCAGAGTCTGAAGAGAAGGATGTCCTTGAAGAACACACTGTACTCCTGTGGAGTCACCTATGAGATTCTGTCAAATATACCAAAGGTAAACAGCTTCACTGTTCCTGTGTGATGTCAGTGTCACTGTGTTAAATATAGTATACCAACAATAACTAGTCTGAACCATCTGCAGGGGACTAGTATCCACATAACGTTAGAAACTATTTTCATTTCATTTTTGGTATCCAGAGAAAATGGTACAATAAAAGTATTGTTCATTCATTTTCTTAAGGAGTGCGGGAGTCCCCCTTCTCACATGTTTTAGCTTTATTTCATTGGACAGGTTGTCTTTTATATCAAATCAAAGGTTGTGTCACATGCTTAGTAGACAACAGGTGTAGACTGACGTTGAGAATGCTTCCTTACGGGTCCTTTTCCAACAATGCAGTTAAAGATCATATAAAACATTGTGACAGTGAATAACAAGTAGAAATAACATGGCTATCTATATACAGGAAGTAGAAAATAACATGGCTATCTATATACAGGAAGTAGAAAATAACATGGCTATCTATATACAGGAAGTAGAAAATAACATGGCTATCTATATACAGGAAGTAGGCAATAACATGTCTATATATATGCAGGGAGTAGGCAATAACATGTCTATATACATACAGGAAGTAGAAAATAGCATGGCTATAAGATTGTAGTGTAATAATGTTGTGTTGTATTGTAGTGTAAAAATGTTGTATTGTATTGTAATATGATAATGTTGTAATGTAATATGATAAGGTTGTATTGTAGTGTATTAATGTTGTTGTATTGTAGTATAATAATATTGTGTTGTAATGTAATATGATAATGTGTTGTAATATAATATGATAATGCGTTGTTTTTGCAATACGATAATGTGCTGTATTGTAATACGATAATGTTGTATTGTGATATGATAATGGTGTGTTGTATTGCAATACGATAATGGTGCGTTGTATTGCAATACGATAATGTTGTATTGTAATATGATAATGTTGTTCTGTGTGACAATATGATAATGTTGTATTATAATATGATAATGTTGTGTTGTAATGTAATATGATAATGTTGTGTTGTGATGTAATAATGGTGTGTCCAGGCGTCTGAGGAGCCTGAGGAGAGAGAGACTCTGGCCCTGATGGCAGCGAGGGGAGACGGTGAGGAGAGTCAGGATGGACAGACCTACATAGAGCAATACACCAGAGGACTTCTGGAGGTGGAGAATATACTGAGCCTGGAGAGACTCAGACAGGTACCTCTCACACACATACTTCACACACTCTTCACACACACACTTCACATACTTCACACACACACACACAATTCACACACTACACAAACACACACTACACAAACACACACACACTTTTCACACACACACACACACACTTCACGCTGTTGAATCGTACTGCCTCTTGCTGTTACACATGGTAAATTATGAGTTTAGATGTGTGTGAATCCTGTGTGGTTTGTGTAACGGAGGTATCTAGATGGATCACTGCCAACCACATTTCTCTCTGAAGACAATAACGTTTGTTTGATTGATGTCATCAGGCGGTGACGGTGAAGGAAGCTCTGTCTGTTAAAGGGAGAAACATCAGAAGGAGCTTCAGCACCCCCAACGTACAGCATGTAAGAGACATACACACACACACACACACACACACACACACACACACCAGCACCCCCAACGTACAGCATGTAAGAGACATACACACACACACACACACCAGCACCCCCAACGTGCAGCATGTAAGAGACATACACACACACACCCCCAACGTACAGCATGTAAGAGACATACACACACACACACACACACACACACACACACACACACACACACACACACACACCCCCAACGTACAGCATGTAAGAGACACACACACACACACACCCCCAACGTACAGCATGTAAGAGACACACACACACACACACCCCCAACGTACAGCATGTAAGAGACATACACACACACCACTACCCCCAACGTACAGCATGTAAGAGACACACACACACACACACACCAGTACCCCCAACGTACAGCACGTAAGACACATACACACACACACACCAGTACCCCCAACGTACACCATGTAAGACACATACACACACACACACACCAGTACCCCCAACGTACAGAATGTAAGACACATACACACACACACACACACACCAGTACCCCCAACGTATAGCATGTAAGAGACACACACACACACACACACACACCAGCACCCCCAACGTACAGCATGTAAGACAGAAATGTGTGTGTCAGTGAGAGTTAGTGATCGCTTGCTGTTGTCTTCCAGACTTCCTGCAGCAAAACAGACCTGATTGGCTGGGAAGATGTAGACTGGAAGGTACAGTACAGTAGGATGGTTCATTATTACAAACAGACCTGATTGGCTGGGAGGATGTAGACTGGAAGGTACAGTACAGTAGGATGGTTCATTATTATAAACAGACCTGATTGGCTGGGAGGATGTAGACTGGAAGGTACAGTACAGTAGGATGGTTCATTATTATAAACAGACCTGATTGGCTGGGAGGATGTAGACTGGAAGGTACAGTAGTATGGTTCATTATTATAAACAGACCTGATTGGCTGGGAGGATGTAGACTGGAAGGTACAGTAGGATGGTTCATTATTATAAACAGACCTGATTGGCTGGGAGGATGTAGGCTGGAGGGTACAGTACAGTAGGATGGTTCATTATTATAAACAGACCTGATTGGCTGGGAGGATGTAGACTGGAAGGTACAGTAGGATGGTTCATTATTATAAACAGACCTGATTGGCTGGGAGGATGTAGACTGGACGGTACAGTACAGTAGGATGGTTCATTATTATAAACAGACCTGATTGGCTGGGAGGATGTAGACTGGAAGGTACAGTACAGTAGGATGGTTCATTATTATAAACAGACCTGATTGGCTGGGAGGATGTAGACTGGAAGGTACAGTAGGATGGTTCATTATTATAAACAGACCTGATTGGCTGGGAGGATGTAGACTGGAAGGTACAGTACAGTAGGATGGTTCATTATTATAAACAGACCTGATTGGCTGGGAGGATGTAGACTGGAAGGTACAGTACAGTAGGATGGTTCATTATTATAAACAGACCTGATTGGCTGGGAGGATGTAGACTGGAAGGTACAGTACAGTAGGATAGTTCATTATTATAAACAGAACTGATTGGCTGGGAGGATGTAGACTGGACGGTACAGTACAGTAGGATGGTTCATTATTATAAACAGACCTGATTGGCTGGGAGGATGTAGACTGGAAGGTACAGTACAGTAGGATGGTTCATTATTATAAACAGACCTGATTGGCTGGGAGGATGTAGACCGGACGGTACAGTACAGTAGGATGGTTCATTATTATAAACAGACCTGATTGGCTGGGAGGATGTAGACTGGAAGGTACAGTACAGTAGGATGGTTCATTATTATAAACAGACCTGATTGGCTGGGAGGATGTAGACTGGAAGGTACAGTACAGCAGTATGACTCTTTATGAAACAGTCTGTCTCGTGGATCTCTTACTGTAGGTCTACTGATCTAACCCATAGAATGGAAATGACTAATAATACTGTACTGTCTGGTCCTCCTCCAGGGTCATTGTGACTCTAACCTGTCTGTCTGGTCCTCCTCCAGGGTCAGTGTGACTCTAACCTGTCTGTCTGTCTGTCTGTCTGTCTGGTCCTCCAGGGTCATTGTGACTCTAACCTGTCTGTCTGGTCCTCCTCCAGGACCATTGTGGCTCTAACCTGTCTGTCTGGTCCGCCAGGACCATTGTGACTCTAACCTGTCTGTCTGGTCCTCCAGGACCATTGTGACTCTAACCTGTCTGTCTGGTCCCCCAGGACCATTGTGACTCTAACCTGTCTGTCTGGTCCTCCAGGACCATTGTGACTCTAACCTGTCTGTCTGGTCCTCCAGGACCATTGTGACTCTAACCTGTCTGTCTGGTCCTCCAGGACCATTGTGACTCTAACCTGTCTGTCTGGTCCTCCAGGACCATTGTGACTCTAACCTGTCTGTCTGGTCCTCCAGGACCATTGTGACTCTAACCTGTCTGTCTGGTCCTCCAGGACCATTGTGACCTTCATCAGGATGTCTCTGACTGCACTCCCCAGGACGGTGGTTCTCTGTGTGGGACGCCACTCAGAAACAAGACAGAGAATCACGGTAAACAACCATAAATCAACAGCATCAACTCCAGCTATAGTTGAGACCAGGAGGCCTGACCAGGAAACTTTTAGATCATATTTAGGGCCCTGAGTGTTTCTCAGTCAGGAAAACCTCCAGGCCCTCCCTCCGTATGAGGACTGTAATAGGAACTCAATGGCTGGTTTCCCAGACAGATTAAGAATAGTATAGGACTAAAAATCATTCTAAATGTAAAATTTAAAGAGCTATGATGTTTGTTTTTACTAGTGTGTTCCCCCTCAGGTCTGGTACCAGAGAGCCCCACCTTCTTCAACTCGAGCCCGTTCAAGGCCCTCTCTCCCCAGACGCCCAAGTTCCTCAAGTCTCTGCTGCCAGTCAGAGAGGAGAGCAAGACCAAGAGAGTCCTGGAGGCACGACCACTACTGGGACAGGAGGTATGGGCCACAACCATCCCTCTCTCTCTCTCTCTAGTTATCTCTGGCCCCTTTTATCTCATCTCTCCTCTCTCTCTTTATCCATCCATCCCTCTCTTTCTCTCTCTCTCTCTCTCTCTCTCTCTCTAGTCATCTCTGGCCCCTTTTATCTCTCTCTCTCTCTCTCTCTCTCTCTCTCTCTCTCTCTCTCTCTCTCTCTCTCTAGCCACCTCTGGCCCTGTTTATCTCATCTCTCCTCTCTTTCTTTATCCATCCATCCCTCTCTTTCTCTCTCTCTCTCTCTAGTCATCTCTGGCCCCTTTTATCTCTCTCTCTCTCTCTCTCTCTCTCTCTCTCTCTCTCTCTCTCTCTCTCTCTCTCTCTCTCTCTCTCTCTCTAGCCACCTCTGGCCCTGTTTATCTCATCTCTCCTCTCTTTCTTTATCCATCCATCCCTCTCTTTCTCTCTCTCTCTCTCTAGTCAACTCTGGCCACTTTTATCTCTCTCTCTCTCTCTCTCTCTCTCTCTCTAGCCACCTCTGGCCCTGTTTATCTCATCTCTCCTCTCTTTCTTTATCCATCCATCCCTCTCTTTCTCTCTCTCTCTCTCTAGTCAACTCTGGCCCCTTTTATCTCTCTCTCTCTCTCTCTCTCTCTCTCTCTAGCCACCTCTGGCCCTGTTTATCTCATCTCTCCTCTCTTTCTTTATCCATCCATCCATCCATCCCTCTCTCTCTCTCTCTCTCTCTCTCTCTCTCTCTCTCTCTCTCTCTCTCTCTCTCTCTCTCTCTCTAGTCATCTCTGGCCCCGTTTATCTCTCCTTGCTTTCTGTCTTTCCTTATTTCCTTTCCTGTGTTTTGCTTCTTCATCTCCTTTGTCTTCCCCTGCCGTTCCCATGGTTTCTCTTCATTCTAAGTCCAGTGACATCCCTCCTTGTCTGCAATGTGACAGTATGACAATACGTCAGTAGTAGTCATTGAAAACAGGACATTTTCCCTATTCTAAGTGAATCCAGTACACACAGACGGATATTTACTACATTCGACAGCTACTAATTCTACTAAACCTGTCTGATGATTGCTGATTGTTCTGGCTGAATGTGATCTGCTCACATATGTTTATCTATTGTGTGAATGGGGAGCTCCATGCTCTACATCTATTGTGTGAATGGGGAGCTCCATGCTCTACATCTATTGTGTGAATGGGGAGCTCCATGCTCTAGATCTATTGTGTGAATGGGGAGCTCCATGCTCTACATCTATTGTGTGAATGGGGAGCTCCATGCTCTAGATCTATTGTGTGAATGGGGAGCTCCATGCTCTAGATCTATTGTGTGAATGGGGAGCTCCATGCTCTAGATCTATTGTGTGAATGGGGAGCTCCATGCTCTAGATCTATTGTGTGAATGGGGAGCTCCATGCTCTACATCTATTGTGTGAATGGGGAGCTCCATGCTCTAGATCTATTGTGTGAATGGGGAGCTCCATGCTCTAGATCTATTGTGTGAATGGGGAGCTCCATGCTCTAGATCTATTGTGTGAATGGGGAGCTCCATGCTTTAAATCTATTGTGTGAATGGGGAGCTCCATGCTCTAGATCTATTGTGTGAATGGGGAGCTCCATGCTCTAGATCTATTGTGTGAATGGGGAGCTCCATGCTCTACATCTATTGTGTGAATGGGGAGCTCCATGCTCTAGATCTATTGTGTGAATGGGGAGCTCTATGCTCTAGATCTATTGTGTGAATGGGGAGCTCCATGCTCTAGATCTATTGTGTGAATGGGGAGCTCTATGCTCTAGATCTATTGTGTGAATGGGGAGCTCCATGCTCTAGATCTATTGTGTGAATGGGGAGCTCCATGCTCTACATCTATACCATCTCATCCAAAGCGCTGATGCGCGGCACTGAACTAGCATGACATTTAGGATACCAACCATGTTCATCTAATACACATGGTTTTCCATTCAATGTGGCATGCATGTCTGTATCACCAGTTCCACTAACTAACTAACTCTACACCCTATGGACTGTGCATGTATGTATGTTAACTCACCTGCTCCATGCATGCCTCCTGTGTGACTCCCATCTGCAGAGCATGCGCTCCTCATGTGCGGACAGCTTTGTGCTGCTCCCCCCTCCCTGCTACGGCCAAGCCCCCTGGCGCAGGCCCAGAGCGGGCAGCGAGGGTCACCGCAGCCCCTCCACCGCCACCCTCACCCCCTCCACCCTCACCCTCAGTACCTGCACCAGCAGGAAGCTCAGCCTCACACTGCCACACACCGCTGTAAGTCACACACGCACACACACACACACACACACACACACACACAAATACCATGGTGCCTTGAAGTGACTACGGCATGAAGTGCATGATGTCATCAGCTCATGTTTTTTCCAACATCCTCTCAACCAACCACCAGTCCATCCATGGTTACAGTCGCTGTCCTCAATGCATTTTAATATCATGTAGTAGGTGGTAGGCTCCAGTGGTGGCTGGTGACACAGTCAATCAGAAGACGGCTCTTTGTAACAGCTGGAATGGAAAACATTGAATGGTATCAAACATATCAAACACTTCTTTGATTCCATTCAACCCCCCCACCAGCCTCCACCGATAGGCTCCACCGATAGGCTCCACCGATAGGCTCCACCGATAGGCTCCACCGATAGGCTCCCCTGATAGGCTCCCCTGATAGGCTCCCCCGATAGGCTCCACCGATAGGCTCCCCTGATAGGCTCCCCTGATAGGCTCCCCCGATAGGCTCCACCGATAGGCTCCCCTGATAGGCTCCCCTGATAGGCTCCCCTGATAGGCTCCCCTGATAGGCTCCACCGATAGGCTCCACCGATAGGCTCCCCTGATAGGCTCCCCTGATAGGCTCCACCGATAGGCTCCCCTGATAGGCTCCCCTGCAGAAAGAAACAGTAGCTGACATTGTCTCTGGTGCGTTCTGTCCTGTGTCCCTGTCTGTCCTGTGTCCCTGTCTGTCCTGTGTCCCTGTCTGTTCCTGTGTGATGTCTGTCCTGTGTCCCTGTCTGTTCCTGTGTGATGTCTGTCCTGTGTCCCTGTCTGTTCCTGTGTGGTGTCTGTCCTGTGTCCCTGTCTGTTCCTGTGTGGTGTCTGTCCTGTGTCCCTGTCTGTCCTTGTGTGATGTCTGTCCTGTGTCCCTGTCTGTTCCTGTGTCCCTGTCTGTTCCTGTGTGGTGTCTGTCCTGTGTCCCTGTCTGTCCTTGTGTGATGTCTATCCTGTGTCCCTGTCTGTTCCTGAGTGATGTCTGTCTCTGTGTGATGTCTGTCTCTGTGTGGTGTCTGTCTCTGTGTGATGTCTGTCTGTCTCTGTGTGATGTCTGTCTGTCTCTGTGTGATGTCTGTCTGTCTCTGTGTGATGTCTGTCTCTGTGTGGTGTCTGTGTGATGTCTGTCTCTGTGTGGTGTCTGCCCTGTGTCCCTGTCTGTTCCTGAGTGATGTCTGTCTCTGTGTGATGTCTGTCTCTGTGTGATGTCTGTCTCTGTGTGATGTCTGTCTGTCTCTGTGTGATGTCTGTCCTGTGTCCCTGTCTGTTCCTGTGTGGTGTCTGTCCTGTGTCCCTGTCTGTCCTTGTGTGATGTCTATCCTGTGTCCCTGTCTGTTCCTGAGTGATGTCTGTCTCTGTGTGATGTCTGTCTCTGTGTGGTGTCTGTCTCTGTGTGATGTCTGTCTGTCTCTGTGTGATGGCTGTCTGTCTCTGTGTGATGTCTGTCTGTCTCTGTGTGATGTCTGTCTCTGTGTGATGTCTGTCTGTCTCTGTGTGATGTCTGTCTGTCTCTGTGTGATGTCTGTCTCTGTGTGATGTCTGTCTCTGTGTGATGTCTGTCTCTGTGTGGTGTCTGTGTGATGTCTGTCTCTGTGTAGTGTCTGTCCTGTGTCCCTGTCTGTCTCTGTGTGATGTCTGTCTCTGTGTGATGTCTGTCTCTGTGTGGTGTCTGTCTCTGTGTGATGTCTGTCTCTGTGTGATGTCTGTCTGTCTCTGTGTGATGTCTGTCTCTGTGTGATGTCTGTCTCTGTGTGGTGTCTGTGTGATGTCTGTCTCTGTGTGGTGTCTGTCCTGTGTCCCTGTCTGTTCCTGTGTGATGTCTGTCTCTGTGTGATGTCTGTCTCTGTGTCCCTGTCTGTTCCTGTGTGATGTCTGTCCTGTGTCCCTGTCTGTTCCTGTGTGGTGTCTGTCCTGTGTCCCTGTCTGTTCCTGTGTGGTGTCTGTCCTGTGTCCCTGTCTGTCCTTGTGTGATGTCTGTCCTGTGTCCCTGTCTGTTCCTGTGTCCCTGTCTGTTCCTGTGTGGTGTCTGTCCTGTGTCCCTGTCTGTCCTTGTGTGATGTCTATCCTGTGTCCCTGTCTGTTCCTGAGTGATGTCTGTCTCTGTGTGATGTCTGTCTCTGTGTGGTGTCTGTCTCTGTGTGATGTCTGTCTGTCTCTGTGTGATGTCTGTCTGTCTCTGTGTGATGTCTGTCTGTCTCTGTGTGATGTCTGTCTCTGTGTGGTGTCTGTGTGATGTCTGTCTCTGTGTGGTGTCTGTCCTGTGTCCCTGTCTGTCTCTGTGTGGTGTCTGTCTCTGTGTGATGTCTGTCTGTCTCTGTGTGATGTCTGTCTCTGTGTGATGTCTGTCTGTCTCTGTGTGATGTCTGTCCTGTGTCCCTGTCTGTTCCTGTGTGGTGTCTGTCCTGTGTCCCTGTCTGTCCTTGTGTGATGTCTATCCTGTGTCTCTGTCTGTTCCTGAGTGATGTCTGTCTCTGTGTGATGTCTGTCTCTGTGTGGTGTCTGTCTCTGTGTGATGTCTGTCTGTCTCTGTGTGATGGCTGTCTGTCTCTGTGTGATGTCTGTCTGTCTCTGTGTGATGTCTGTCTCTGTGTGATGTCTGTCTGTCTCTGTGTGATGTCTGTCTCTGTGTGATGTCTGTCTCTGTGTGGTGTCTGTGTGATGTCTGTCTCTGTGTAGTGTCTGTCCTGTGTCCCTGTCTGTCTCTGTGTGATGTCTGTCTCTGTGTGATGTCTGTCTCTGTGTGGTGTCTGTCTCTGTGTGATGTCTGTCTCTGTGTGATGTCTGTCTGTCTCTGTGTGATGTCTGTCTCTGTGTGATGTCTGTCTCTGTGTGGTGTCTGTCCTGTGTCCCTGTCTGTTCCTGTGTGATGTCTGTCTCTGTGTGATGTCTGTCTCTGTGTGGTGTCTCTCTGTGTGATGTCTGTCTCTGTGTGATGTCTGTCTGTCTCTGTGTGATGTCTGTCTGTCTCTGTGTGATGTCTGTCTGTCTCTGTGTGATGTCTGTCTGTCTCTGTGTGATGTCTGTCTCTGTGTGATGTCTGTCTCTGTGTGGTGTCTGTGTGATGTCTGTCTCTGTGTGGTGTCTGTCTGTTTCTGTGTGGTGTCTGTCTGTCTCTGTGTGATGTCTGTCTGTCTCTGTGTGATGTCTGTCTGTCTCTGTGTGATGTCTGTCTGTCTCTGTGTGATGTCTGTCTGTCTCTGTGTGATGTCTGTCTGTCTCTGTGTGGTGTCTGTCTGTCTCTGTGTGATGTCTGTCTCTGTGTGATGTCTGTCTCTGTGTGGTGTCTGTCTCTGTGTGGTGTCTGTCTCTGTGTGGTGTCTGTCTCTGTGTGGTGTCTGTCTGTCTCTGTGTGATGTCTGTCTGTCTCTGTGTGATGTCTGTCTGTCTCTGTGTGATGTCTGTCTCTGTGTGATGTCTGTCTCTGTGTGGTGTCTGTCTCTGTGTGGTGTCCGTCTCTGTGTGGTGTCTGTCTGTCTCTGTGTGATGTCTGTCTGTCTCTGTGTGATGTCTGTCTGTCTCTGTGTGATGTCTGTCTCTGTGTGATGTCTGTCTCTGTGTGGTGTCTGTGTGATGTCTGTCTCTGTGTGGTGTCTGTCTGTCTCTGTGTGATGTCTGTCTGTCTCTGTGTGATGTCTGTCTGTCTCTGTGTGATGTCTGTCTGTCTCTGTGTGATGTCTGTCTGTCTCTGTGTGATATCTGTCTGTCTCTGTGTGATGTCTGTCTCTGTGTGGTGTCTGTCTGTCTCTGTGTGGTGTTTGTCTGTCTCTGTGTGGTGTCTGTCTCTGTGTGATGTCTGTCTCTGTGGTGTCTGTCTCTGTGTGGTGTCTGTCTCTGTGTGGTGTCTGTCTCTGTGTGGTGTCTGTCTCTGTGTGGTGTCTGTCTCTGTGTGGTGTCTGTCTCTGTGTGGTGTCTGTCTCTGTGTGGTGTCTGTCTCTGTGTGGTGTCTGTCTGTCTCTGTGTGGTGTCTGTCTGTCTCTGTGTGGTGTCTGTTTGTCTCTGTGTGATGTCTATCTCTGTGTGGTGTCTATTCCAGGACTCTGAGGAGGAGACAGACATGGCCCTGAGTTTGGGTCTGGGCCCTCAGGACTTCCACAGCTTCCAGTCCTACATCCCAGAGGACTTTGCCAACTTGAGGTGTACAACGCTGCCCTGGAGAGTCAGGAGGGGGTGGCGGGGGGCAGGGGAGAGCTGAGGGGGGTCGGGGAGGTGGTGGAGGGGGGAAAGAGAGGGGGCTCCCCGGAGCCCCACCGCCAGCAGCTGCACCAGCGGTTACTTCTCCCACAGTGCCTCAGACGCAACGCTCTCTGACGTGCCATTCGGGGCCAGCGACAGCTCTGACCAGCTCAGCGCCTCCGCAGTGGCTCAAGACAGAAATGACCCTGACCGGGAAACCCACAACCTCCACCCCCACGAGTCTGTCTCCTTCCACTGCACCAGCACGGCCCGAGGCTGTGTCCAGACCAGAAGTGTCTCGCCGTGGGGTGACACCCAGACCCCTGCGTGTCCCCCCGGCGTCCCCTCACAGCCCCTCCCCACCACCTCCCCCTCCTCTCCTGTCAGTATTCCTAACTGCTCAGAGCAGCCACCCTCCCCGCGGCCCCGCAGGTGTGTCCTCAGCGTCAGCCAAGAGTTTACAGACTTCAAGGGGGCCGACGACGGCATGGAGGATCTGGGTGAGCTGGGACACTTCCAGCCTGGGGATGCACCACACATATCCCCTGTCCCAGCGGAGGAGGAGAAAGGGGGCTCTGGCAGCAGGCACCAGACCTCTGACAAAGACCTGGTCGTCATCAACACACAACAACATACATCTCACCCCGGTAACGCCCGGCTCCCTCAGCCCCACTCACACCTCCACAACGGCAAACAGTGTATCGGCAGCGTAGCCGTGCCCTGCCCACCCCCCTCCAGCCCGCCAGGCCAGCTAGCAGGAGGAGAGCCCCAGATCCAGGAGCCAATCCAGGGAGACCTACCTCCAGGGAGCCCCTGTCCCAGCCCAAGCTGCCCTAGCCCCAACCCCAGCAGCACTGAGGCCTCTGGGGACTCCTGCAGCGGGGACGAGGGCTCTGGTTCTCCGGTGGCCCAGCTGCCTGACTGGATGGCTCCCGGGGAGCAGGTATGGGTGGGGAAGAGGAGCGGCACGGTGCACTACGTCGGCGGGGTGGAGTTCGCCAAGGGGATCTGGGTCGGGGTGCAGCTGGACCTGGCTGTGGGTGAGTGGCTGTTTAGGTATCAAATGATGTTCTGTGTAATAATGATGTACTGGGATTCCTCCCAGTTCCTTATCTACTGTAGTGCCCTATGTAGGGTGCACCCATAGTGTGCTGGTCAAAAGTAGTGCACTATATAGGGTGAGACTGTCATTTAGGACATTCTCTTAGAGTGTTGGTGCTCTGGCAATACTTAACTGACCTTAACTGGACCTGTGAGGAACCTGTCATGTGTTTGAGATGTATGGTGAATGGTCACATGACTCCTGAATATCCCCTCTGTCTCCACTGTCCAGGCAAGCACAACGGGACAGTCCAGGGGAGGGTTTACTTCCGCTGTCCTCCAGGCCACGGGGTGTTCGTCAAGCCCTCCTGTCTCACTAGAGGACCCCCCTCCATGGACACCACAGACACCCAGCCTCTGGTCCGATAAAATTCACTAAACTCCCCAAATTCCCAGTCTTTCCAGGAATCCCGGTTGGAATATTCCCAGAATCAGGAGGGAATAAGAAGGAACTCCAGAATCCTCAAACCAGCATTTCTGGAAAACCTGGGAATTTGGGGAAAGGAACTTTCCACCCAGGACTATCATCTAAAGGGGGTACCCAGATCCAGAGCAGTTTCTACTAGACCAGACCCAGATCCAGAGCAGTTTCTACTAGACCAGACCCAGATCCAGAGCAGTTTCTACTACACCAGGCCCAGATCCAGAACAGTTCCTACTAGACCAGGGCCAGATCCAGAACAGTTCCTACTAGACCAGGGCCAGATCCAGAACAGTTCCTACTAGACCAGGGCCAGATCCAGAACAGTTCCTACTAGACCAGGGCCAGATCCAGAACAGTTCCTACTAGACCAGGGCCAGATCCAGAACAGTTCCTACTAGACCAGGGCCAGATCTAGAACAGTTCCTACTAGACCAGGGCCAGATCCAGAACAGTTCCTACTAGACCAGGGCCAGATCCAGACAGTTCCTACTAGACCAGGGCCAGATCCAGAACAGTTTCTACTAGACCAGGGCCAGATCTAGAACAGTTCCTACTAGACCAGGGCCAGATCTAGAACAGTTTCTACTAGACCAGGGCCAGATCCAGAACAGTTCCTACTAGACCAGGGCCAGATCCAGAACAGTTTCTACTAGACCAGGGCCAGATCCAGATCAGTTCCTACTAGACCAGGGCCAGATCTAGAACAGTTTCTACTAGACCAGGGCCAGATCCAGAACAGTTCCTACTAGACCAGGGCCAGATCCACACAGTTCCTACTAGACCAGGGCCAGATCCAGAACAGTTCCTACTAGACCAGGGCCAGATCTAGAACAGTTTCTACTAGACCAGGGCCAGATACAGAACAGTTCCTACTAGACCAGGGCCAGATCCAGAACAGTTTCTACTAGACCAGGGCCAGATCCAGAACAGTTCCTACTAGACCAGGGCCAGATCTAGAACAGTTCCTACTAGACCAGGGCCAGATCCAGAACAGTTTCTACTAGACCAGGGCCAGATCCAGAACAGTTCCTACTAGACCAGGGCCAGATCCAGAACAGTTCCTACTAGACCAGGGCCAGATCCAGAACAGTTTCTACTAGACCAGGGCCAGATCCAGAACAGTTCCTACTAGACCAGGGCCAGATCCAGAACAGTTCCTACTAGACCAGGGCCAGATCCAGAACAGTTTCTACTAGACCAGGGCCAGATCCAGAACAGTTTCTACTAGACCAGGGCCAGATCCAGAACAGTTTCTACTAGACCAGGGCCAGATCCAGAACAGTTCCTACTAGACCAGGGCCAGATCCAGAACAGTTTCTACTAGACCAGGGCCAGATCCAGAACAGTTCCTACTAGACCAGGGCCAGATCTAGAACAGTTCCTACTAGACCAGGGCCAGATCCAGAACAGTTTCTACTAGACCAGGGCCAGATCCAGAACAGTTTCTACTAGACCAGGGCCAGATCCAGAACAGTTCCTACTAGACCAGGGCCAGATCCAGAACAGTTTCTACTAGACCAGGGCCAGATCCAGAACAGTTCCTACTAGACCAGGGCCAGATCCAGAACAGTTCCTACTAGACCAGGGCCAGATCCAGAACAGTTTCTACTAGACCAGGGCCAGATCCAGAACAGTTCACACTAGACCAGACCCAGATCCAGAGCAGTTTCTACTACACCAGGCCCAGATCCAGAACAGTTCCTACTAGACCAGGGCCAGATCCAGAACAGTTCCTACTAGACCAGGGCCAGATCCAGAACAGTTCCTACTAGACCAGGGCCAGATCCAGAACAGTTCCTACTAGACCAGGGCCAGATCCAGAACAGTTCCTACTAGACCAGGGCCAGATCCAGAACAGTTCCTACTAGACCAGGGCCAGATCTAGAACAGTTCCTACTAGACCAGGGCCAGATCCAGAACAGTTCCTACTAGACCAGGGCCAGATCCAGACAGTTCCTACTAGACCAGGGCCAGATCCAGAACAGTTTCTACTAGACCAGGGCCAGATCTAGAACAGTTCCTACTAGACCAGGGCCAGATCTAGAACAGTTTCTACTAGACCAGGGCCAGATCCAGAACAGTTCCTACTAGACCAGGGCCAGATCCAGAACAGTTTCTACTAGACCAGGGCCAGATCCAGATCAGTTCCTACTAGACCAGGGCCAGATCTAGAACAGTTTCTACTAGACCAGGGCCAGATCCAGAACAGTTCCTACTAGACCAGGGCCAGATCCACACAGTTCCTACTAGACCAGGGCCAGATCCAGAACAGTTCCTACTAGACCAGGGCCAGATCTAGAACAGTTTCTACTAGACCAGGGCCAGATACAGAACAGTTCCTACTAGACCAGGGCCAGATCCAGAACAGTTTCTACTAGACCAGGGCCAGATCCAGAACAGTTCCTACTAGACCAGGGCCAGATCTAGAACAGTTCCTACTAGACCAGGGCCAGATCCAGAACAGTTTCTACTAGACCAGGGCCAGATCCAGAACAGTTCCTACTAGACCAGGGCCAGATCCAGAACAGTTCCTACTAGACCAGGGCCAGATCCAGAACAGTTTCTACTAGACCAGGGCCAGATCCAGAACAGTTCCTACTAGACCAGGGCCAGATCCAGAACAGTTCCTACTAGACCAGGGCCAGATCCAGAACAGTTTCTACTAGACCAGGGCCAGATCCAGAACAGTTTCTACTAGACCAGGGCCAGATCCAGAACAGTTTCTACTAGACCAGGGCCAGATCCAGAACAGTTCCTACTAGACCAGGGCCAGATCCAGAACAGTTTCTACTAGACCAGGGCCAGATCCAGAACAGTTCCTACTAGACCAGGGCCAGATCTAGAACAGTTCCTACTAGACCAGGGCCAGATCCAGAACAGTTTCTACTAGACCAGGGCCAGATCCAGAACAGTTTCTACTAGACCAGGGCCAGATCCAGAACAGTTCCTACTAGACCAGGGCCAGATCCAGAACAGTTTCTACTAGACCAGGGCCAGATCCAGAACAGTTCCTACTAGACCAGGGCCAGATCCAGAACAGTTCCTACTAGACCAGGGCCAGATCCAGAACAGTTTCTACTAGACCAGGGCCAGATCCAGAACAGTTCACACTAGACCAGGGGCAGCTGTCAGCACTCAACAGCTGAGCCCCAAAACCAGCTCTTCTTCTCTCATTCTCACCCTCCCTCTGTTCCACTAGACTTCCGATCATGTGTTCTGTCTGTCGGTATGAACTGCTTTCCCTTTAACATATCTGTCCCATGCGTTTTATGAAGGCATATCATCGTTCAATATTCTTGTTCACTAAAAGTCCAACGCACACATCCAAGTTTTCTGCTGCGTTATTTTAGCTAGAGAGCATGTAGATGGATAGACATGACCCACACGTGTTTATCTGACGGTAGTATCATTGAATCAGCTCAGCAGCTCATACTCTGTTCAAACACCAGATCTTCCTGTAGAGGTGACAGAGTGTTGTCATCTGGGGTGTGTGGATCCAGAATGTACTAGTGTTGATAACTCACTGATATCCGGATTGGTTATCCAAGTCACTGTGATATGTCGTCAGGGGTTACCAAAGAACTAAGGTTTCATATCTGCTGTTTTAACTGGTGTGTGTGTGTGTGCGTGTGCGTGTGTGTGTGTGTGTGTGTGTGTGTGTACATATGATATGTGTGTCAAAAGTAAACATAGTGCCTAGGCCACGAGTCCTCCTGAACTTTTGGGCCGTCTGCAAACAAATAATGAATTGAACATGAATTCATGAATCATGAATTTGAAGATGTACAGTACGTATGACTGTGGTTGCTATGGTGCCCATGTAGGCTTCATTAGCCTGTTGTTGTTGTTGTTGTTGGTGTACTGTAACACTGTGGAATGACAGATAACCCCCCCACTGAAACTATTGGGACTGTTGCCATTGCTGACTGACTGAATCATGCTTCTTGCACTGGAGTGGATCAACCCTCACAGAGTTCCTCACACAAGACTTCTGTCTTCCATTCAGGACAAAGGAAACGTATCCTATCTGTGCGTGTTTCTCAGTTTCTCCACTGTCCTACATCGTGCCTCTCAAGGGGATGGAAACTGAGGTGTCCATGTTGGATCTATGCTGTGTCAACTATCTGAATTAAGCGACTAGGCTTCCTCTGGGTCGTATTCACTAGGCACAAAATGGAAGAAAACAGACTGAAAAGGGGAAGGAGTACATGAACTTGTCCAATAAGAAACTGGCTGTTTTTGTTTTGCGAAACATTTTCCGTTGCAGAACGTTTTGCTATGGTGTATGTACACCAATGGATATGATCCCGGTTGTGAGGATTACTTCACTGAGTATACAAAACATTAAGAACACCTGCTCTTTCCATGAGATAGACTGACCAGGTGAATCCAGGTGACAGCAGTCCCTTCTTGATGTCTCTTGTTAAATCCACTTGTAGATGAAGGGGAGGAGACGGGTTAAAGAAGGATTTTTAGGCCTTGAGACATGGATTGTGTATGTGTGCCATTCAGACGGTGACAAAAGATTTAAGTGCCTTTGAACGGGGTATGGTAGTAGGTGCCAGGGGTACCGGTTTGTGTCAAGAACTGCAACGCTGCTGGGTTTTTCCACACGCAACAGTTTCCTGTGTCAATCAAGTATTTTCCACCACCCAAGGACATCCAGCCAACTTGACACAACTGTGGGAAGCATTGGAGTCAACATGGGCCAGCATCCCTGTGGAACGCTTTCAACTCCTTGTAGAGTTCATGCCCTGAGAATTTAGGCTGTTCTGAGGGCAAAAGGAGGTGCAACTCAATATTAGTAAGGTGTTCTTAATGTTTTGTATACTCAGTGTGTACTATAATGCATTGTCCCTCTCAAGGGGGTGTAAACTGAGGCTAGACTGGGCCTGACTGAAGGCTGGCTGGCCTGATGCATTATGACCTGAAGCTCACAGGCATTTACAATGCCCTCCACCAATCCCCTGGCCTGTTACTGTTAGGTTGAATGCCCTCCACCAATCCCTGGACTGTTACTGTTAGGTTGAATGCCCTCCACCAATCCCCTGGCCTGTTACTGTTAGGTTGAATGACTAACGATGAACCCTACCTACAGTGATTTGCTCTGACAGCATTTTCTATGTTAATTTGACTAATGAGTAACATTTAAGTATTTTTTTAGAGATACTCATGTCAACAAATGAATTTAGTTTATTTTACAGGGAGAGGTGTATGAGCAGGGGATGGACACTATGAGGAAATGGGAGGGGACAGATGATATCAAATAGTTTTATAACCTGAATGATGAACCATGTCTCTGACATTTTGTATTTTATTGGAGCTGTGGATGTGGCTAGCTCTGGTCCAGGGGGTTAGTGCATTCCTCGCTGACGCCCTGGACCAGAGCTAGTTGTGGCTAACTGTGGTCCAGGGGTTTAGTGCATTCCTCGCTGACGCCCTGGACCAGAGCTTGTTGTGGCTAACTGTGGTAGAGAGAAATATAATTTTAAAATGCTGTAATTTCAAGTAAATAAGAAAAGAAACCCAAGACCTTACTTTAAAGACAAGATCAAAGCTGCTCTCCCTAATGAGGAGTTGTACATACAAATGTATTTGAACATAGCATTATTTGCAATATTATAATGTACAGAATTGTATTTATAATGTATCTCAACAAACTGTTTTAATTGGTACAAAGATGTTCTAGAATACAGAACGTTTACAATCTAAACACTTGTGTGTCGCCTCTTATTTGCATTCAGTCATTTGAGTCAATGCAGGTATTTATTGAGACTCGTGCAACTATTTGTTCCTGATTATAGCCTCATTGAAGTGTTTGAGTGTAATTCAAGGTGTCGAGTAGGAATAATTATACGGAAACAAAAATAGAAACGCAACGTGTAAAGTGTTGGTCCCATGTTTCATGAGCTGAAATAAAAGATCCCAGACATTTTCTAGACGCACAAAAAACTTATTTCTCTCCAATTTTGGGCACAAATTAGTTTACATCCCTGTTAGTTATCATTTCTACTTTGCCAAGGTAATCCATCCACCTGACAGGTGTGGCATATCAAGAAGCTGATTAAACAGCATGATCATTACACAGGTGCACCTTGTGCAGTTTGTCAAACAACACAATGCTACAGATGTCTCAAGTTTTGAGGGAGGGTGCATTTGGCATGCTGACTGCAGGAATGTCCACCAGAGCTGTTGCCAGACAATTTAATGTTAATTTCTCTACCATAAGCCGTCTCCAATGTCATTTTAGAGTATTACATCCAACTGGCCTCACAACCGCAGACCATGTGTAACCACGCCAGCCCAGGACCTCCACATCCGGCTTCTTCACCTCAGACCACGTGTAACCACGCCAGCCCAGGACCTCCACATCCTGCTTCTTCACCTCAGACCACGTGTAACCACGCCAACCCAGGACCTCCACATCCGGCTTCTTCACCTCAGACCACGTGTAACCACGCCAGCCCAGGACCTCCACATCCTGCTTCTTCACCTCAGACCACGTGTAACCACGCCAGCCCAGGACCTCCGCATCCTGCTTCTTCACCTCAGACCACGTATAACCACGCCAGCCCAGGACCTCCACATCCTGCTTCTTCACCTGTGCAGTTGTCTGAATACCAGAGGAGTATTTCTGTCTGTAATAATGCCCTTTTGTGGGGGAAAACTCATTCTGATTGGCTGGGCCTGGCTCCCAAGTCAGTGGGCCTATGCCCTTCCAGGCCCCCCATGCTGCACCCCTGCCCAGTCATATGAAATCCATATGGGCCTAATGAATTTATTGAAATTGACTGATTTCCTCATATGAACTGTAACTCAGTAAAATCATTGAAGTTGTTGCATGTTGTGTTTATATTTGTGTTCAGTATATTACTGTATGCTTCATAGTTGAAATGCTGTGTCATTGGTGCAATATTATTTTCAAAGGTTGTGTTTTAAGAGTGGTTTCACTAGGTGGTGCTAGTTAACAGTCTGAGTTAGAGGTAGTTCTCTCCACAGTGACCCAGAGAAGAGACTGAGTTAGAGGTAGTGCTCTCCACAGTGACCCAGAGAAGAGACTGAGTTAGAGGTAGTGCTCTCCACAGTGACCCAGAGAAGAGACTGAGTTAGAGGTAGTGCTCTCCACAGTGACCCAGAGAAGAGACTGAGTTAGAGGTAGTGCTCTCCACAGTGACCCAGAGAAGAGACTGAGTTAGAGGTAGTGCTCTCCACAGTGACCCAGAGAAGAGACTGAGTTAGAGGTAGTGCTCTCCACAGTGACCCAGAGAAGAGACTTGAGTTAGAGGTAGTGCTCTCCACAGTGACCCAGAGAAGAGACTGAGTTAGAGGTAGTGCTCTCCACAGTGACCCAGAGAAGAGACTGAGTTAGAGGTAGTGCTCTCCACAGTGACCCAGAGAAGAGACTGAGTTAGAGGTAGTGCTCTCCACAGTGACCCAGAGAAGAGACTGAGTTAGAGGTAGTGCTCTCCACAGTGACCCAGAGAAGAGACTGAGTTAGAGGTAGTGCTCTCCACAATGACCCAGAGAAGAGACTGAGTTAGAGGTAGTGCTCTCCACAGTGACCCAGAGAAGAGACTGAGTTAGAGGTAGTGCTCTCCACAGTGACCCAGAGAAGAGACTGAGTTAGAGGTAGTGCTCTCCACAGTGACCCAGAGAAGAGACTGAGTTAGAGGTAGTGCTCTCCACAGTGACCCAGAGAAGAGACTGAGTTAGTGGTAGTGCTCTCCACAGTGACCCAGAGAAGAGACTGAGTTAGAGGTAGTGCTCTCCACAGTGACCCAGAGAAGAGACTGAGTTAGAGGTAGTGCTCTCCACAGTGACCCAGAGAAGAGACTGAGTTAGAGGTAGTGCTCTCCACAGTGACCCAGAGAAGAGACTGAGTTAGTGGTAGTGCTCTCCACAGTGACCCAGAGAAGAGACTGAGTTAGAGGTAGTGCTCTCCACAGTGACCCAGAGAAGAGACTGAGTTAGAGGTAGTGCTCTCCACAGTGACCCAGAGAAGAGACTGAGTTAGAGGTAGTGCTCTCCACAGTGACCCAGAGAAGAGACTGAGTTAGAGGTTGCCGGACAGCAGTGGCGATTTTAGCATGTAAATCTTGGTGGGGCAAAATCCCAAAACAAAAGTGTGATGCATGCCAGCAAAGCCACAACACAACACTAAACAATACATGAATTGCACTTTAACGGTGACAAACGGTGCCCACAAACTGTTAGGGCCTCCATAAAGCTGTCCCAACAGCAGTCCCAACATATTGCTTCTGCTACACCTGGTTATCAGCAGAGCTTCATCTGGCAGCGAAACAGTTCATTCAGCCTCATTTACTGCCCTTTAAAAAAACATAGCTGATATGGCTGACTTGTTTAAACCAATGTGGTTTCTACTGACAACTGAGATGTACAAACTATGGTATAAGGGGACGACAAGCGGATAAGAGGCCATCTGTCATTTTGATTAAGACATTAGTGAGAGAGCTAGGACAGACGTAGTCAATATAACTGTTTATCACTTTTGAAATGTACAGCGACAGAATTCGGAACAAATCAAATTTTATTTGTCACATACACATGGTTAGCAGATGTTAATGCGAGTGTAGCGAAATGCTTGTGCTTGAAGTCAGGTGCAGGAGAGCAGAGAGTTGTGATCTACTGGTGTAGAGGTCAGGTGCAGGAGGGCAGAGAGTTGTGATCTACTGGTGTAGAAGTCAGGTGCAGGAGAGCAGAGAGTTGTGATCTACTGGTGTAGAAGTCAGGTGCAGGAGAGCAGAGAGTTGTGATCTACTGGTGTAGAAGTCAGGTGCAGGAGAGCAGAGAGTTGTGATCTACTGGTGTTGAAGTCAGGTGCAGGAGGGCAGAGAGTTGTGATCTACTGGTGTTGAAGTCAGGTGCAGGAGAGCAGAGAGTTGTGATCAACTGGTGTAGAAGTCAGGTGCAGGAGAGCAGAGAGTTGTGATCTACTGGTGTTGAAGTCAGGTGCAGGAGGGCAGAGAGTTGTGATCTACTGGTGTAGAAGTCAGGTGCAGGAGAGCAGAGAGTTGTGATCTACTGGTGTTGAAGTCAGGTGCAGGAGGGCAGAGAGTTGTGATCTACTGGTGTAGAAGTCAGGTGCAGGAGAGCAGAGAGTTGTGATCTACTGGTGTTGAAGTCAGGTGCAGGAGAGCAGAGAGTTGTGATCTACTGGTGTAGAAGTCAGGTGCAGGAGAGCAGAGAGTTGTGATCAACTGGTGTAGAAGTCAGGTGCAGGAGAGCAGAGAGTTGTGATCTACTGGTGTTGAAGTCAGGTGCAGGAGAGCAGAGAGTTGTGATCTACTAGTGTTGAAGTCAGGTGCAGGAGAGCAGAGAGTTGTGATCTACTGGTGTTGAAGTCAGGTGCAGGAGGGCAGAGAGTTGTGATCTACTGGTGTAGAAGTCAGGTGCAGGAGAGCAGAGAGTTGTGATCAACTGGTGTAGAAGTCAGGTGCAGGAGAGCAGAGAGTTGTGATCTACTGGTGTAGAAGTCAGGTGCAGGAGAGCAGAGAGTTGTGATCTACTAGTGTTGAAGTCAGGTGCAGGAGAGCAGAGAGTTGTGATCTACTGGTGTTGAAGTCAGGTGCAGGAGGGCAGAGAGTTGTGATCTACTGGTGTTGAAGTCAGGTGCAGGAGGGCAGAGAGTTGTGATCTACTGGTGTAGAAGTCAGGTGCAGGAGAGCAGAGAGTTGTGATCTACTGGTGTTGAAGTCAGGTGCAGGAGAGCAGAGAGTTGTGATCTACTGGTGTAGAAGTCAGGTGCAGGAGAGCAGAGAGTTGTGATCAACTGGTGTAGAAGTCAGGTGCAGGAGAGCAGAGAGTTGTGATCTACTGGTGTTGAAGTCAGGTGCAGGAGAGCAGAGAGTTGTGATCTACTAGTGTTGAAGTCAGGTGCAGGAGAGCAGAGAGTTGTGATCTACTGGTGTTGAAGTCAGGTGCAGGAGGGCAGAGAGTTGTGATCTACTGGTGTAGAAGTCAGGTGCAGGAGAGCAGAGAGTTGTGATCTACTGGTGTTGAAGTCAGGTGCAGGAGAGCAGAGAGTTGTGATCTACTGGTGTAGAAGTCAGGTGCAGGAGAGCAGAGAGTTGTGATCTACTGGTGTAGAAGTCAGGTGCAGGAGAGCAGAGAGTTGTGATCTACTGGTGTAGAAGTCAGGTGCAGGAGAGCAGAGAGTTGTGATCAGGCGCACACTTTATTCGGCAGAAGCAAACAACAGACGGACGCAACAGTATCCAACAAACCTCCATCCAAAGGCAAAAGTGCAAAGCGCGACAAAGTCACAAATAAGCAAAAATGTTTAACAATTAATAAACATACCCCGGTTTGAAACATAGTACCCGGGGAAAAACCAGCTAGGCGCGTCAACACAAAACACGCAACAAAACAATCCCACACAAAGACATGGGGGGAAACAGGAAGATATGCAGTTGATTAGGGCATGTAAACCAGGTGTGCGGGGAACAAGACAAAACAAATGGAACAAAGAAAAATGGAGCGGCGATGGCTAGAAGGCCGGTGACGTCGACCGCCGAACGCCGCCCGAACAAGGAGAGGAACCGACTTCGGCGGAAGTCTTGACACCCTGGCATGTTACATCATTTATGCAGCAGTATACAAGACATTTTTGGACTCACCTTGTTGTGCTGTGCTCACTTGAATAGAAGGTGGTCCTTCTTGTGGGTAAAATTTCTCATCAAACGTTTTCATCAAAGTCTGCTATTCTCTGGATTTATGGGGCTGTCAAGACAACTGGGGACTCAAACAAAAAACAAGGTAGAGTCATGAAGTCAGTGATCTCCAGGTCGTAACTAGAAAGAGGCCCGAGTTCCCGGCTTTGTATTCCGAGTTGGATAACCGCTCAAAATGTATTTTCCGAGTTCCCAGTTGTGTTGAACTCACTGAAGTCAGATTTCCCAGTTCTGAGTTCCCAGTTGTGTTGAACTCACTGAAGTCTGAGATTTCCCAGTTCTGAGTTCCCAGTTGTGTTGAACTCACTGAAGTCAGAGATTTCCCAGTTCTGAGTTCCCAGTTGTGTTGAACTCACTGAAGTCTGAGATTTCCCAGTTCTGATTTCCCAGTTGTGTTGAACTCACTGAAGTCTGAGATTTCCCAGTTCTGAGTTCCCAGTTGTGTTGAACTCACTGAAGTCTGAGATTTCCCAGTTCTGAGTTCCCAGTTGTGTTGAACTCACTGAAGTCTGAGATTTCCCAGTTCTGAGTTTCCAGTTGTGTTGAACTCACTGAAGTCTGAGATTTCCCAGTTCTGAGTTCCCAGTTGTGTTGAACTCACTGAAGTCTGAGATTTCCCAGTTCTGAGTTCCCAGTTGTGTTGAACTCACTGAAGTCTGAGATTTCCCAGTTCTGAGTTCCCAGTTGTGTTGAACTCATTGAAGTCTCAGATTTCCCAGTTCTGAGTTTCCAGTTGTTTTCAATGCGGCAGAAGTCATGCTGAATTGAAGGCTTGGCCAATGTATTCAATATTTTCTGGCCCATGGTGTTGCATGTGATAGTTTAACATTTTAAGCTTGGAAAAGAGACCCTGAAATCCAGACTTGGACCACACACCCTCTCCACTGAATAGCAGACTAGTTATTGCTTTGCAGCACTTACAGTTAGCCTCTGATTCCTTTCAAACCACTCGTTGTTGAATTTGCAATTTCCAACTTGTTGTGTAATGTTTATGTCCAATGGCCGATGAGCACCGATACGTTTTATCTATCATTTCTCTTTATATGACAAGGATTGAAAATTATTTGCCAGTAGATTGTGGACTTGATTCATGATGATGACTCATTGTCTAGCTTGCTAGCCAAGATTTTGAAAGTATAATGTTGACATGATCAGTCTAATCAAAGCTATGGTCGATATAATGTGATTTGACGTAATTTTATCTGTGGCCAATTTAGTCTTCTTGGATGGGCACTTCTAATGTAACTCTATGGCAGCACCCAAGAGGCTTGATTTTTCAAGCTTTCCCTATAGATTTTGACGTGACCAAGTGTTCCCAGGAGTGACAGAACACTGAGCCAATCACGTCGCAACTAGAGAACATTACCAACCCCTCCACTCTATTATTTTCCACCACCACAGAAAGCACTGAACTAGGTTGAAACACCTGCATTTTGGAGCTGCTTTACTCAAGAAAGCAAAAAAGAGACAATGTTTGTATGCAGTTTCATGTTACGTGTATTAATGCCAAAATAACATGCAAAATAGGCAACAACAACAAAAATATTTTTTTGCTAAACAGGTGGGGATCAAAACAGCCCTGAATGACGGGTCGCCTCTTCCGGACAGACACTATCCTTATCCTGTGACAGACACTATCCTGTGACAGATATTATCATTATCCTGTGACAGACATTATCATGTGACAGACACTATCCTTATCATGTGACAGACATTATCCTGTGACAGACACTATCCTTATCCTGTGACAGACACTATCCTGTGACAGATATTATCCTTATCCTGTGACAGACATTATCCTGTGACAGACACTATCATGTGACAGATATTATCATTATCCTGTGACAGACATTATCATGTGACAGACACTATCCTTATCATGTGACAGACATTATCCTGTGACAGACACTATCCTTATCCTGTGACAGACGCTATCATGTGACAGATAATATCCTTATCCTGTGACAGACATTATCCTGTGACAGACACTATCCTTATCCTGTGACAGACACTATCCTGTGACAGACACTATCCTGTGACAGATATTATCATTATCATGTGACAGACATTATCCTGTGACAGACACTATCCTTATCCTGTGACAGACACTATCCTGTGACAGACACTATCCTGTGACAGATATTATCCTTATCATGTGACAGACATTATCCTGTGACAGCCATTATCCTTATCATGTGGCAGACAATATACTGTGACAGACACTATCCTGTGACAGATATTATCATTATCCTGTGACAGACATTATCCTGTGGCAGACACTATCCTTATCATGTGACAGACAATATCCTGTGAAAGACACTATCCTTATCATGTGACAGACACTATCCTTATCATGTGACAGACACTATCCTTATCCTGTGACAGACACTATCCTTATCCTGTGACAGGCACTATCCTTATCCTGTGACAGACACTATCCTTATCCTGTGACAGACACTATCCTGTGACAGACACTATCCTTATCCTGTGACAGACACTATCCTGACAGACACTATCCTGTGACAGACACTATCCTTATCCTGTGACAGACACTATCCTGACAGACACTATCACGTGACAGACACTATTCTGTGACAGACACTATCATGTGACCGACACTATCCTTATCCTGTGACAGACACTATCCTGACAGACACTATCCTTATCCTGTGACAGACACTATCCTGACAGACACTATCTTGTGACAGACACTATCCTGTGAAAGACACTGTCCTGTGAAAGACACTCCTGTGACAGACACTATCCTGTGAAAGACACTGTCCTGTGAAAGACACTCCTGTGACAGACACTCCTGTGACAGACACTATCCTGTGAAAAACACTATCCTGTTTGACAGCTGTACATAGACCTATGGATGACAGACTGAGTTGTCAACACAGGTGTTTTTTTGTGAGCTCAGCTCTACATGAAGAGGACTTTGCCCCAAGTGGCAACCTATTCCCTATATAGTGCACAACTTGGCCACAAGAATAGGGTGCCATTTGGGATGTATCCCAAATGGCTGTGCTGGGGACAATGCTGTCTGGATAGCTGCTTTTGACTGCTAGATTTACAGGGACTCCGTCTGTGGCATGGTTTTGTAAGGCGATCCTGCCTGCCTTAGCCACAGCCTCAGATCCAGCACCTTGTCACAATAGTGTATGGCTGGCTGGCCGCCTGGCTGGCTGTCTGGTCACTCCAAAGAGAGAGTTTCAGACCAATTCTTCAGCTGCTTCTCTGTTGCTCCAATTCCAAATTGACCCCCACCTTCTAGTCCAGGGGAAGACAACCCTGGTCCAGGGGAAGACAACCCTGGTCCAGGGGAAGACAACCCTGGTCCTGGGGAAGACAACCCTGGTCCAGGGGAAGACAACCCTGGTCCTGGGGAAGACAACCCTGGTCCTGGGGAAGACAACCCTGGTCCAGGGGAAGACAACCCTGGTCCTGGGGAAGACAACCCTGGTCCAGGGGAAGACAACCCTGGTCCAGGGGAAGACAACCCTGGTCCAGGGGAAGACAACCCTGGTCCTGGGGAAGACAACCCTGGTCCTGGGGAAGACAATCCTGGTCCTGGGGAAGACAACCCTGGTCCTGGGGAAGACAACCCTGGTCCAGGGGAAGACAACCCTGGTCCTGGGGAAGACAACCCTGGTCCTGGGGAAGACAACCCTGGTCCAGGGGAAGACAACCCTGGTCCTGGGGAAGACAACCCTGGTCCTGGGGAAGACAACCCTGGTCCAGAGGAAGACAACCCTGGTCCTGGGGAAGACAACCCTGGTCCTGGGGAAGACAACCCTGGTCCTGGGTAAGACAACCCTGGTCCTGGGGAAGACAACCCTGGTCCTGGGGAAGACAACCCTGGTCCTGGGGAAGACAACCCTGGTCCAGGGGAAGACAACCCTGGTCCTGGGGAAGACAACCCTGGTCCTGGGGAAGACAACCCTGGTCCTGGGGAAGACAACCCTGGTCCAGGGGAAGACAACCCTGGTCCTGGGGAAGACAACCCTGGTCCTGGGGAAGACAACCCTGGTCCTGGGGAAGACAACCCTGGTCCTGGGGAAGACAACCCTGGTCCAGGGGAAGACAACCCTTCCCTGGGGAAGACAACCCTGGTCCTGGGGAAGACAACCCTGGTCCTGGGGAAGACAACCCTGGTCCAGGGGAAGACAACCCTGGTCCTGGGGAAGACAACCCTGGTCCTGGGGAAGACAACCCTGGTCCAGGGGAAGACAACCCTGGTCCAGGGGAAGACAACCCTGGTCCTGGGGAAGACAACCCTGGTCCTGGGGAAGACAACCCTGGTCCTGGGGAAGACAACCCTGGTCCTGGGGTGCAGCAGGAGCTTAATGTTTATTTTATTTAACTGACCTGAAGGAGCAGGTTTGTTGAATTTAGGCAATCATTGAACTGATCAATTAGCTCAGTTGGTCAGGTGTGATGTGTGGTGCCTAGTTGGAACAAAATCCTACATGACCTGCTGCACTACAGGAACAGGGTTCCCTACCCTTGCACTAGTCCATAGTAACCAGAGTATTTGAGCGGCATTGAGCGGTCGGAAATCACTCTTGGAGTGATGCCGCTCCAGCGCTCTACATCGTTTCCAACCGCTCGGCATTCACAGGGGAAAGTCAAAACTGCCGCTCCAAATTCGCTCCATTCATTAAAATCACCATTTAACCAACACCCATCTTATCTTATTACCCTATTTTTGTGACGACCTGGACCTACCATTTGGTTTGGAAGTATTGAAAACCATATGATTTGAATAAACATGAAAGGGTGAATGTAAGAAGCGCTAATCATTTCAAAATGTTATAGTAAACAGCAGTATACAGTATAAACAGTATAAACACTTTAAATAGGTCAGGAGCCTGACAGGGAGCCTAAGAAGGAACAACAATTAATTATTTAGGATATATTATTTCAATTATTTCAAGCCTATGGCCTACAAAGAAAGACATTGTGAAGCATTTGCAAGTGCGACACTAGGCTGGTAGAGAGTCAGGGAACATTAAGAACTCAGCATTTAAAAAACATTTGGTTGTATTAAATTATTACAGTCTATAAATTGCGCATATAGAAAAAAGAAGTGTGTCATTGTAGCAAAGTATCTATAAACAAAACATCTGAGCTCTTAAACGTTTCCTTCATTTTTGTTCTATTATCTATACAATAGGCCATCATTGATTTTGGACCAATAGGCCTGGCATATTCCACATTTCAAGGAGCTTTCCGTTTTGATTGGGTTATTTTGCCTATAAACCTTTAGGCCTATACCTATAAATACATTTTTAAAACTCTGCATCTGGTGAAGTGAGCGTTACTGGAGCGGGAGAGAAAGACGAAATTCGCTCAGCACTCCGGTTAAATTGGGCACGCTCCTCGCCCCACTCCAGCGCCACTCCGCTCACATACTCTGATAGTAACTAAGGTGGATTTGAAAATGCCTGATAGGTTTAAGCAATATGGTAAGAGCTTCACCAACATGCTGGTGCAATTTTGGCATATTGCTTTTACCTATACCAGTCATTTCAGATTTACACCTGTGTGTTTTAAAGACTAGTGCCTAGGGAGTAGGGGATAGGGAGTAGGGGCTAGGGCGTGGGGTTGATTTGGAGCTGGTGAGAGACTATTGGCTAGGGTGTAGGGTTGACTTGGAGCTGGTGAGAGACTGGTGGCTAGGGAGTAGAGTTGACTTGGAGCTGGTGAGAGACTAGTGGCTAGGAAGTAGGGAGTAGGGTTGACTTGGAGCTTGTGAGAGACTAGTGGCTAGGGAGTAGAGTTGACTTGGAGCTGGTGAGAGACTAGTGGCTAGGAAGTAGGGAGTAGGGTTGACTTGGAGCTTGTGAGAGACTAGTGGCTAGGGTGTAGGGTTGACTTGGAGCTTGTGAGAGACTAGTGGCTAGGGAGTAGAGAGTAGAGTTGACTTGGAGCTTGTGAGAGACTAGTGGCTAGGGAGTAGGGAGTAGAGTTGACTTGGAGCTTGTGAGAGACTAGTGGCTAGGGTGTAGGGTTGACTTGGAGCTTGTGCGAGACTAGTGGCTAGGGAGTAGGGTTGACTTGGAGCTGGTGAGAGACTAGTGGCTAAGGAGTAGGGTTGACTTGGAGCTTGTGAGAGACTAGTGGCTAGGGAGTAGGGTTGACTTGGAGCTTGTGAGAGACTAGTGGCTAGGGAGTAGAGTTGACTTGGAGCTGGTGAGAGACTATTGGCTAGGGTGTAGGGTTGACTTGGAGCTGGTGAGAGACTGGTGGCTAGGGAGTAGGGAGTAGAGTTGACTTGGAGCTGGTGAGAGACTAGTGGCTAGGAAGTAGGGAGTAGGGTTGACTTGGAGCTTGTGAGAGACTAGTGGCTAGGGAGTAGAGTTGACTTGGAGCTTGTGAGAGACTAGTGGCTAGGGAGTAGAGAGTAGAGTTGACTTGGAACTTGTGAGAGACTAGTGGCTAGGGAGTAGGGAGTAGAGTTGACTTGGAGCTAGTGAGAGACTAGTGGCTAGGAAGTAGAGAGTAGGGTTGATTTGGAGCCGGTGAGAGACTAGGGAGTAGATTGATTTGGAGCCGTGAGAGACTAGAGAGTATGGGCTAGGGTGTATGGAGAAGGGTTGATTTGGAGCCATGAGAGACTAATGCCTTGTTGTGGGTCAGTCAGCTGTCCATGTTGACCCCATAACGTGGTGTGACGCAACAGGTGTGCTTTGTGTGTCAGGGTCAAGCCAAGTGGTATCTGTTACTTCACCATCATGCAGAGCTACGGTGTGTGGACCAACATCAACAACATGCAGATATCTGACACTCAACAATTAGAGGACCATGAGCTCAGATTCATTACATAGTGTTTTTAGATTGGAGGAGATTATTTCATAGATTTACAGTAAATGGGGTATCAATAAATGAACGGTTTTTTTCAAATACAGTACAGTAATGTTTTACACGTGGGAATAGTCAAAAGCAATGTCAGACAGACGTGTTGTTATTTTGGGTTCTGTATTGAAATGAGCTAATGTATCGCGATCCTATGATCGAGGTCTGTTCATGTTTGGTCGGTGCCTGTGACCCCGTATGCCACAGTGGGAGGGCCCAGGAGAGAGCGTGTTCACGGCCCAGCCCCCTTGACGTGACAGCTGGGCGAAGCGGACTTAGACAGCAGTGGTATCCCTCTCCTAAGTTAAGCAGTGTCAAACTGAACTGAAGTTGGGAACGATTGGAAATCCGCGTCAAACAAGTGTCTGTTCAGTTCCAACGAACCCTATCTTAAATTAATCGTTCTAAATAACCTGTGCTTTCGCAGAGCTGACTGATCTCTGTGAGATTGCAAAAACATTCTCTATAAAACATTCTTGCCTACTGTTTACCGCAAAAATGATGATGCACTCGTCTCAGAAGGACACAACCTACACAAAGATATTTGTAGGAGGTCTTCCATATCACACCACGGACTCCAGTCTCAGGAAATACTTCGAAGTGTTCGGTGATATCGACGAGGCTGTTGTTATAACGGACAGACAGACGGGCAAATCCAGGGGTTATGGATTCGTAAGTATTATAGATGTATATTTGAATGTCATTGTGATTGATTGATCGATCGATTGCGTAATTAGTTTATGTCATATTGTTAAATGCAGACATTATGGGTAGAATCTTAAAATGTATCCAGCACCAATATGTCTTGAATGAAAAAGGCTGTCATTAGCCTATCCATAATGCGTCTGATGTTACTTATTGATTCACACCATTTTGTAGCCCATTTATGAACGGTCAATGAATTGCAGTTCCGGAATGGGCTCACCGTTCTGTTCTGCTAAGTATTCAGCTGAGGCTCAGGCGTGGTGTCTTGGGCTCACGAGGCCCACGGTGATGTAATGGATGTGATGGAATCATCCTAGAATTGCTGACTTGTGCTTCATAAACCATGCCTTTACCTTCAACTAATGAAGGAAGTTTTTTCTCTACACTTTTCCTTGTTCTGATGGTAATACCCTCGTGCTTTTCTTATTGAGACGTGATCAATACTTATAAATTAATTGTAGTTCAATGACAAGCTTTAGCCAACCTCCCCACTGAGTGAACATCTGATCAATTCAGACAATGGAAACATGTATTTATGTTCTTCCCTTTCCGTCCCTCAGGTGACGATGGCAGACCGGGCGTCTGCGGACCGAGCCTGCAAGGACCCAAACCCCATCATCGACGGCCGGAAAGCCAATGTGAACCTGGCCTACCTGGGGGCCAAGCCCAGGGTCATGCAGCCAGGTGAGGGGATGGACGCGCTGGCGGAGGGCTGCGCCACACGTTTATTTCACAGCTTGGACGACCAAGGTGGCGTACAAACAATGACGAGCTGCTAAAACGAGCAAACTAACCACCTGCTTACAGTATGTTAATACACGGTGTGTAGTATGGTAGATGTGTAACATGGGATTTAGACAAAGTGTACTGTAGTGGGGGGGACTAGCAGAACAGACAGTGAAGCTAATTCTAATGTGAATGAAGATAGGTTATGATTAGTGTGTCTCCATTTTTACAGACACCAAATGTTTAAAATGTGTTTGTTTTTCCTGCCATCTACCTGATCTATAAGTACCTGAGCAGTTACATTGGAAGCACTGATCACATTTGATATAATGGGATTATAATGCATTTATAATATGTGTATATAGTTCAAGCTTTAGATTGAACACATAACGGTAGAGTTAAAAACAACTTGTTCTTGTTCCAGGTTTCTCATTTGGTGTTCCTCAAATCCATCCAGCATTCATCCAGAGGCCTTATGGGTATGTTATGACATAGTGCTACTCCTTGTCTTGTTGGACGTGTGTCATGTTAAAACAACGTATCTCACTGCACCTGTCCAGTTTATGTGACAATAACATGTGTTTTATTTTTAGGAACATCTTTTACAGGGTAGAAAATGTTCAACTAGTGTAAGGTTGTAGAATTACCGTAACTTTCCCAAGATGCTCCAGAAATCACAGTTAGAAGATTGGGACATTGGGAAAGTTACCAGAATTTTTCAACCCTAAACTAGTTGTAGAATATCATACTGTTACACCACCTGTTTTGTTCACAGCTGATCATTTTGAATGATCTATGTGCCCGTTTCTATTCTTACCCGCAGTATCTAGTGATTTTCATCTTTTAAAAAATACCTTGGATTGTAAAATGTAACGTTTTCTTTCTCTAGAGTGGTGTGACTGTAAGCCCCGCCCATTCATTCTCTTTTGAGTGTAGAGGCGGGACTGTGTCTTGTGTGGTGTGCATCTCTGCGTGCCATTCTTAGATTCTAAAGCGTGAATCTAATTCTGATTCTAAACGTGATGTCACCAGTTGTCAATGTCTATCTCTCTCTGATCTGACAGGCTGGCTTACGGTTAAGAAACTGTATCTGATGGAGGGACATGATGGTTTGAGGATGAATAGCTGAGTCTGCATTGGGCAGATCACTAACGTCTTACCAGTATACTCTGACACACACAAACAAGCTGAAATGGTGATTAGATGCATGGAAGTTGTTTTTATTTTCATTTTTCTGTTGCGGTTTTCCATAGTCCATAGATTGGTGTGTGTGCCTTTGTTTCAGTATGAAGTGGTTTTCAGCTGAACTGCGTGCTTCCCTTACGGGGCGGGGGGGGGGGGGGGGTCAGGAGTGGTGGATGAGGGATGTTCCTGCAGACTCTAAGAGTTTGGATATTTCAGATTTAACTTTGTCGCGGGGTGTTGATTCTGATCTGTTTTTTTAACTTGATTTTTAACGATTGACTGTTCTGTAGCCTGTGTCCCCCCCCCTCCCCCGTTTCTTAGTTAACAACGTTATCATATGTTTTGTTGTTGATGGGGTTGATCACCAGGGTTGCTACGTGACTTGTCTAGGACCTTCCAAACCTCCCATGCAACAAAACAACTCTTGGCTTGCATGTTGGAGATCCTTTCCTACCTTTGGTTTTCTCTACTCATCATGTTGTGGTTTCTGTTTTCTTTCTCAAATTAACCCATTGCTTCCTCCTGTAGCTCACATCATCTTCTTCTATCTCTTTCCCTCCTGCTCATGACGTAGACCAGGAACCAACTCAGTGAAAGATATTTGATGGCTAGAACTACGGTTGCAAAGGCAGGGTATATATTACTGTAAACTTTCCCAAATTTATATTGGTATCTTTCAAGGATTTGATGTAATCTGTCACAAGACATCTAGTGGCCCTTTTGGGTATTTCAGGTTATCAAAGGTGTCTAATAGTCTCTGGTCCTCTCTCCGGCCTTTTCACAAGTAAAATATATGAAATAATTAAATAAGATGATTTTAAAATATAAAATAGAATGATAAAGCTGTCAAATATTATCCTAAATACAAAACCATCAAGTTATATTGCGAGTTTCAGCATGAAACTATTTGAGTTATACATGTTGACATAGTCAAATTTGTTGTCAATGTTTTGGAGTCCAA
>NW_022261979.1:4601411-4631411 GCF_002021735.2 Oncorhynchus kisutch | reverse complement strand
GTTTCATGATGATTCCTGAGCTTCAGACAGAGCTGCTCTGGTTTCATGATGATTCCTGAGCTTCAGACAGAGCTGTCTGGTTTCATGATGATTCCTGAGCTTCAGACATAGCTGCTCTTGTTTCATGATGATTCCTGAGCTTCAGACAGAGCTGTCTGGTTTCATGATGATTCCTGAGCTTCAGACATAGCTGCTCTGGTTTCATGATGATTCCTGAGCTTCAGACAGAGCTGTTCTGCTTTCCTTTTGGCTTGAAACCTTCTCTTTTTTACCCAGGGTTCCATTGGGTGGTGTTGCTGTGTTAATGAAATGAGGACTGGGTTGACGTTGTTTTGTCTTTGTGACGCCTGCTTTCCTGTGTTCCTGGGCTGGGTTTCAGTGTGTGTCCCAGATTGCCGAGTGGCTCTGTCTGTCCTCTGACCTTTGACATCTGTGTTCTACAGGATCCCAGCCCACTATGTCTACCCCCAGGCCTTTATGCAGCCAAGCACCATGGTCATCCCTCACAGCATGCAGTCGCCCGCCGCCACGGCCTCCGCCGCCTCCTCCCCGTACCTCGACTACACCGGAGCGGCCTACGCCCAGTACTCGGCCGCAGCCGCCAGCGCTGCGGCCGCCGCTGCCTACGAGCATTACCCGTACGCAGCCTCCCCGGCCCCTGCGGGCTACATGGCTGCAGCAGGGTATGGGTATGCGGTCCAGCAGCCTCTAGCAGCCGCAGCCACCCCGGGAGCAGCCGCAGCAGCTGCAGCCTTCGCCCAGTACCAGCCTCAGCAACTTCAGGCAGACCGCATGCAGTAACTGACCACAACTACTACTATTACTGAGCCTGGATAACAGAAGAGGAGGAGGCTATAGAGAGGAGGGAGGAGGTCATACTCACCCCCAGGACACTACAAGGGGAGAGGTGGGGGGAGAGTGTGAGGAGGGGGGAGGGATGAAGAGTTGAGTGGTGGTCGTCAATCCTTGGCTTTACAACATGCAGCGCTGCTACCAAAAGAGCCTGAAGAGAATCATCTCATAACTGAATAGAATCGTCTCATAACTGAAGAGAATCGTCTCATAACTGAATAGAATCGTCTCATAACTGAAGAGAATCATCTCATAACTGAAGAGAATCGTCTCATAACTGAATAGAATCGTCTCATAACTGAATAGAATCGTCTCATAACTGAATAGAATCATCTCATAACTGAAGAGAGTCGTCTCATAACTGAATAGAGTCGTCTCATAACTGAATAGAATCGTCTCATAACTGAATAGAATCGTCTCATAACTGAATAGAATCATCTCATAACTGAAGAAAATCATCTCATAACTGAAGAGAGTCGTCTCATAACTGAAGAGAATCATCTCATAACTGAAGAGAATCATCTCATAACTGAATAGAATCATCCCATAACTGAATAGAATCGTCTCATAACTGAATAGAATAGTTACTTCATTATTCAAATATCATCAGTGTTGTCATCACTAAATTATTGTTTTTTGTTGTTGTCATTATATCAGAAATATTTAATATTTATTCATCAGGACAAATATCTAGAATTATTATTTAAGATATGACCTCATAACCAACCTTTAAGTTTAAGTTAATAATTTTAAGCATATTTAATGTGTAGTAAATTAAATGTGTGATTTTGTACAACTTTCACAAGTGCACTGAAGTCTAATCAGGTATTTTTCCCTCAAATTTCTTAAACAATGTAGATGGTCAAACCAAAAACACACTTTTGGTCACTTTTCACCTTTTAATACTTTTAAACCTACATTTTGAACTATGCAATTTGATATATATACAGTTGAAGTCAGAAGTTTACATATACTTAGGTTGGAGTCATTAAAACTTGTTTTTCAACCACTCCACAAATTTCTTGTTAACAAACTATAGTTTTGGCAAGTCGGTTAGGACAGTTACTTTGTGCAAGACACAAGTCATTTTTCCAACAATTATTTCACTTATAATTCCCTGTATCACAATTCCAGTGGGTCAGAAGTTTACATACACTAAGTTGACTGTGCCTGGAAAATTACAGAAAATTATGTCATGGCTTTAGAAGCTTCTGATAGGCTAATTGACATCATTTGAGTCAATTGGAGGTGTACCTGTGGATGTATTTCAAGGCCTACCTTAAAACTCAGTGCCTGTTTGCTTGACATCATGGGAAAATCAAAAGAAATCAGCCAAGCCCTCAGAAAACAAATGTAGACCTCCACAAGTCTGGTTCATCATTGGGAGCAATTTCCAAACGCCTGAAGGTACCACATCCGTCTGTACAAACAATAGTGCACAAGTATAAACACCATGGGACCACGCAGCCGTCATACCGCTCAGGAAGGAGACGTGTTCTGTCTCCTAGAGATGAATGTACTTTGGTGCGAAAAGTGAAAATCAATCCCAGAAGAACAGCAAAGGACCTTGTGAAGATGCTGGAGGAAACAGGTACAAAAGTATCTATATCCACACTAAAACGAGTCCCATATCGACATAACCTGAAAGGCCACTCAGCAAGGAAGAAGCCACTGCTCCAAAACTGCCATAAAAAAGACAGACTACGGTTTGCAACTGCACATTGGGACAAGATTGTACTTTTTGGAGAAATGTCCTCTGGTCTGATGAAAAAAAAATAGAACTGTTTGGCCATAATGACCATCGTTATGTTTGGAGGAAAAAAGGGGAGGATTGCAAGCCGAAGAACACCATCCCAACCGTGAAGCACGGGGGTGACAGCATCATGTTGTGGGGGTGCTTTGCTGCAGGAGGGACTGGTGCACTTCACAAAATAAATGGCATCATGAGGAAGGAAAACTGTAGCTGTAGCTATAATTGAAGCAACATCTCAAGACATCAGTTAAAGCTTGTTCGCAAATGGGTCTTCCAAATGGACAATGACCCCAAGCATACTTCCAAAGTTGTGGCAAAATTACTTAATGACAACAAAGTCAAGGTATTGGAGTGGCCATCACAAAGCCTTGACCTCAATCCCATAGAAAATTTGTTGGCAGAACTGAAAAAGCGTGTGCGAGCAAGGAGGCTTACAAACCTGACTCCGTTAACTAGCTCTGTCAAGAGGAATGGGGCAAAATTCACCCAATTTATTGTGGGAAACTTGTGGAAGGCTACATGAAATGTTTGACCCAAGTTAAACAATTTAAAGGCAATGCTACCAAATACTAATTGAGTGTATGTAAACTTCTGACCCACTGGGAATGTGATGAAAGAAATAAAAGCTGAAATAAATCATTCTCTCTGCTATTTTTCTGACATTTCACATTCTTAAAATAAAGTGGTGATCCTAACTGACCTAAGACAGGGAATTTTTACTTGGATTAAATGAATTGTGATAAACTGAGTTTAAATGTATTTGGCTAAGGTGTATGTAAACTTCAGACTTCAACTGTATATAATAATGTTACTATAATGATGTTTGTACCTATGCAAAACAGTGGTGTAGAGGAGTGTTAGCTGTCTGTCCTGTGTTCCTATGGGGGTCAGATCAGATCCAGAGAGGGCAGGACAGAAGAGAACAGCTTCCTATGGGGGTCAGATCAGATCCAGTGAGGGCAGGACAGAAGAGAACAGCTTCCTATGGGGGTCAGATCAGATCCAGAGAGGGCAGGACAAAAGAGAACAGCTTCCTTTGGGGGTCAGATCAGATCCAGAGAGGGCAGGACAGAAGAGAACAGCTTCCTATGGGGGTCAGATCAGATCCAGTGAGGGCAGGACAGAAGAGAACAGCTTCCTATGGGGGTCAGATCAGATCCAGAGAGGGCAGGACAGAAGAGAACAGCTTCCTATGGGGGTCAGATCAGATCCAGAGAGGGCAGGACAGAAGAGAACAGCTTCCTATGGGGGTTAGATCAGATCCAGTGAGGGCAGGACAGAAGAGAACAGCTTCCTATGGGGGTCAGATCAGATCCAGAGAGGGCAGGACAGAAGAGAACAGCTTCCTATGGGGGTCAGATCAGATCCAGAGAGGGCAGGACAGAAGAGAACAGCTTCCTATGGGGGTCAGATCAGATCCAGAGAGGGCAGGACAGAAGAGAACAGCTACTGGCCCAAAGCTGAAGCTTTTCCTGTCTATAGAAGCTGCTCCTCTCTCTATGTTCATTGTTGGAGCACCAGCTACCACACACACACACACACACACACACACACACACACACACACACACACACACACACACACACACACACACACACACACACACACACACACACACACACACACACACACACACACACACACAGCGGAATGTGGAGCTTTTATATTCTAGAATGTTTTTCCTAATGTGCCTTAAAATATTGGTATTTGGAAAGTATTTACGTAGCTTTTAATGAGAAAAGACAGATTTGCACCCTTTAGTTAGTCAGGGAGTAGGACTGTATTGAATAAATAATGTGTTCATGTTATTTTAGAGGTATGTTCTCCTGAGCTGTTCACATTGTTATTGTCAGGAATGTACTACAGCTACAATGATAATTAGGACTTTATAAAAAACTAGATATAACGACATGAAGTGAACCTTTTATCTATACAACCTATTTTCTTGTTATTTTGTAGATATATTTCTCTTTCTAATTTGTTCGTACAACGAAAGAGAAATGTTTCAGCGTAAACTATTAGATATACATTATAATACTTTCTATCCTAAAAAAACGTAGTTTACATTTTTTTTTTTTTCCATAGCTGTGATTTTCTTATTAACTTTGTGAGATTTTGACTGTTTTACAATGTTGGGAACTTTTTATACTTGAACTGTTTCATACCAAGGAATACGTTAACATATATGTTATATATAATATAAGGAATACGTTAACACACACTATATATTTTAAGAAGAATACTTTGAATGTCTCTGGACATAAACTACCAAGTCTCTCAGAGATTCCAGTACAATATTCTATTTATCTTGCCTTTTCAAATGTGTTGTTCTGCAAATACAATCATTAATTTAACTAGATGAAATAAACAGCCTTTTAGCTGCTTCTATTCGTATTGTAGTTTTTACATAAATACACAACTGACAGAAAGCAGTTCACTGTAGATCCACCAAGTCTCACCTGCTGGGGCACATCTTTCTGTCAAACACAATCACCTGCTGGGGCACATCTTTCTGTCAAACACAATCACCTGCTGGGGCACATCTTTCTGTCAAACACAATCACCTGCTGGGGCACATCTTTCTGTCAAACACAATCACCTGCTGGGGCACATCTTTCTGTCAAACACAATCAACACCTCCTCAGTCTGATCTGTTATCTAGAGGAAACCTTGCCTTATCATAGGGAACGTATTGGAGGTACAGGGTAGGCTAGAGGAAACCTTGCCTTATCATGGGGAACGTATTGGAGGTACAGGGTAGGCTAGAGGAAACCTTGCCTTATCATGGGGAACGTATTGGAGGTACAGGGTAGGCTAGAGGAAACCTTGCCTTATCATAGAGAACGTATTGGAGGTACAGGGTAGGCTAGAGGAAACCTTGCCTTATCATAGGGAACGTATTGGAGGTACAGGGTAGGCTAGAGGAAACCTTGCCTTATCATGGGGAACGTATTGGAGGTACAGGGTAGGCCAGAGGAAACCTTGCCTTATCATGGGGAACGTATTGGAGGTACAGGGTAGGCTAGAGGAAACCTTGCCTTATCATGGGGAACGTATTGGAGGTACAGGGTAGGCTAGAGGAAACCTTGCCTTATCGTGGGGAACGTATTGGAGGTACAGGGTAGGCTAGAGGAAACCTTGCCTTATCATAGGGAACGTATTGGAGGTACAGGGTAGGCTAGAGGAAACCTTGCCTTATCATGGGGAACGTATTGGAGGTACAGGGTAGGCTAGAGGAAACCTTGCCTTATCGTGGGGAACGTATTGGAGGTACAGGGTAGGCTAGAGGAAACCTTGCCTTATCGTAGGGAACGTATTGGAGGTACAGGGTAGGCTAGTAGAAACCTTGCCTTATCATAGGGAACGTATTGGAGGTACAGGGTAGGCTAGTAGAAACCTTGCCTTATCATAGGGAACGTATTGGAGGTACAGGGTAGACTAGTAGAAACCTTGCCTTATCATAGGGAACGTATTGGAGGTACAGGGTAGGCTAGAGGAAACCTTGCCTTATCATAGGGAACGTATTGGAGGTACAGGGTAGGCTAGTAGAAACCTTGCCTTATCATAGGGAACGTATTGGAGGTACAGGGTAGGCTAGAGGAAACCTTGCCTTATCATAGGGAACGTATTGGAGGTACAGGGTAGGCTAGAGGAAACCTTGCCTTATCATAGGGAACGTATTGGAGGTACAGGGTAGGCTAGAGGAAACCTTGCCTTATCATAGGGAACGTATTGGAGGTACAGGGTAGGCTAGAGGAAACCTTGCCTTATCATAGGGAACGTATTGGAGGTACAGGGTAGGCTAGAGGAAACCTTGCCTTATCATAGGGAACGTATTGGAGGTACAGGGTAGGCTAGTAGAAACCTTGCCTTATCATAGGGAACGTATTGGAGGTACAGGGTAGGTAGGCCATACAATGTACATAGCTAAGGTCCAATGACATGTGAAGGACACAGTCAGGGTGAGAGACTCTTTAGAGGGAAACAGCTGTGCACTGATCCAGTCAGAGGCTTCGTCCCAAATGGCACCCTATTCCCTATATAGTGTACTACTTTAGACCAGAACCCTATGAGCCCTGGTTGAAACTAGTGCACTGTATAGGGAATAGGGGGCCATTTAGGAAGCAGACAACGTTATAGAGTATAGCGTTTGGACAGCTGAAGATGGGGACAGGTGGGAAAATACAGTCACTTCCAAAGAATGTTCCAACTGTAAGAGACACTACTCCTCTCTTAACCGTCAGACCATCTCTGGCTACATGTGTCAGGTCTGAACAAAGAATGTTCCAACTGTAAGAGACACTACTCCTCTCTTAACCGTCAGACCATCTCTGGCTACATGTGTCAGGTCTGAACAAAGAATGTTCCAACTGTAAGAGACACTACTCCTCTCTTAACCGTCAGACCATCTCTGGCTACATGTGTCAGGTCTGAACAAAGAATGTTCCAACTGTAAGAGACACTACTCCTCTCTTAACCGTCAGACCATCTCTGGCTACATGTGTCAGGTCTGAACAAAGAATGTTCCAACTGTAAGAGACACTACTCCTCTCTTAACCGTCAGACCATCTCTGGCTACATGTGTCAGGTCTGAACAAAGAATGTTCCAACTGTAAGAGACACTACTCCACTCTTAACCGTCAGACCATCTCTGGCTACATGTGTCAGGTCTGAACAAAGAATGTTCCAACTGTAAGAGACACTACTCCTCTCTTAACCGTCAGACCATCTCTGGCTACATGTGTCAGGTCTGAACAAAGAATGTTCCAACTGTAAGAGACACTACTCCTCTCTTAACCGTCAGACCATCTCTGGCTACATGTGTCAGGTCTGAACAAAGAATGTTCCAACTGTAAGAGACACTACTCCTCTCTTAACCGTCAGACCATCTCTGGCTACATGTGTCAGGTCTGAACAAAGAATGTTCCAACTGTAAGAGACACTACTCCTCTCTTAACCGTCAGACCATCTCTGGCTACATGTGTCAGGTCTGAACAAAGAATGTTCCAACTGTAAGAGACACTACTCCTCTCTTAACCGTCAGACCATCTCTGGCTACATGTGTCAGGTCTGAACAAAGAATGTTCCAACTGTAAGAGACACTACTCCTCTCTTAACCGTCAGACCATCTCTGGCTACATGTGTCAGGTCTGAACAAAGAATGTTCCAACTGTAAGAGACACTACTCCACTCTTAACCGTCAGACCATCTCTGGCTACATGTGTCAGGTCTGAACAAAGAATGTTCCAACTGTAAGAGACACTACTCCTCTCTTAACCGTCAGACCATCTCTGGCTACATGTGTCAGGTCTGAACAAAGAATGTTCCAACTGTAAGAGACACTACTCCTCTCTTAACCGTCAGACCATCTCTGGCTACATGTGTCAGGTCTGAACAAAGAATGTTCCAACTGTAAGAGACACTACTCCTCTCTTAACCGTCAGACCATCTCTGGCTACATGTGTCAGGTCTGAACAAAGAATGTTCCAACTGTAAGAGACACTACTCCTCTCTTAACCGTCAGACCATCTCTGGCTACATGTGTCAGGTCTGAACAAAGAATGTTCCAACTGTAAGAGACACTACTCCTCTCTTAACCATCAGACCATCTCTGGCTACATGTGTCAGGTCTGAACAAAGAATGTTCCAACTGTAAGAGACACTACTCCTCTCTTAACCGTCAGACCATCTCTGGCTACATGTGTCAGGTCTGAACAAAGAATGTTCCAACTGTAAGAGACACTACTCCACTCTTAACCGTCAGACCATCTCTGGCTACATGTGTCAGGTCTGAACAAAGAATGTTCCAACTGTAAGAGACACTACTCCTCTCTTAACCGTCAGACCATCTCTGGCTACATGTGTCAGGTCTGAACAAAGAATGTTCCAACTGTAAGAGACACTACTCCACTCTTAACCGTCAGACCATCTCTGGCTACATGTGTCAGGTCTGAACAAAGAATGTTCCAACTGTAAGAGACACTACTCCACTCTTAACCGTCAGACCATCTCTGGCTACATGTGTCAGGTCTGAACAAAGAATGTTCCAACTGTAAGAGACACTACTCCACTCTTAACCGTCAGACCATCTCTGGCTACATGTGTCAGGTCTGAACAAAGAATGTTCCAACTGTAAGAGACACTACTCCACTCTTAACCGTCAGACCATCTCTGGCTACATGTGTCAGTTCTGAACAAAGAATGTTCCAACTGTAAGAGACACTACTCCACTCTTAACCGTCAGACCATCTCTGGCTACATGTGTCAGTTCTGAACAAAGAATGTTCCAACTGTAAGAGACACTACTCCACTCTTAACCGTCAGACCATCTCTGGCTACATGTGTCAGGTCTGAACAAAGAATGTTCCAACTGTAAGAGACACTACTCCACTCTTAACCGTCAGACCATCTCTGGCTACATGTGTCAGGTCTGAACAACGGTGGACTGAAGTCTCCTCCAAAATGTTTCTCTTCAAAGATTACTCTAAGACTCAATTCTAAATTGAACTCAAATTAATTCAGGAGAGTCCGTGTCTAGTTCATTTCTATGTGGAATTTGAATGTCTTAGTTTGCCAGTTTGGTTGCTGTCCATGGTGCTACATTCTCATGCTGTTCATGACACTGCTGTTTAGGTGATATATGGTTGGCCTGACAAATCAAAACAAACTAAAACCAGGAAGAGGAAGCTGAACTAGACAACTTGTATTATTACTTTACTTGATAATCTGAAGAATAAAAAATCTTGGTTGGTGTCCTCTAGTCTAAACATTAACTCTCAAACTGGAGAAATTCTGAGGCTTGTTGATTACATTATCCCCCTCTCTTGAGAGATTCTGAATCTTGCTGATGACATTTTCCCCCTCTCTTGAGAGATTGTGAATCTTGCTGATTACATTATCCCCCTCTCTTGTTAATAATGTAGATCACCTCTGAAACATGAACCTGCTATGTTCCTAGAATGGTAAGTAGGTGAACTCTATCCCCTGATGAATGCATCCCAAATGGCACCCTACAGTAATCCCTATATTGATACCTGGTTAAAACTAGTGCACTACATAGGGAATAGGGTGCCACTTGGGATGTAGTCTGATCTCTCAACCCTTCCTAGAAGGGTCCTTGGTCTGCCAACTTGCTGCCACAAGTCTCTCTGACAGCTACAACTCTCTACTGAGTATTTCATCAAAACATATCAGTTGACCAATGTAAAATATATACCATATCATCTTTACCAGATCCTGATGATAAACATCCACGCTTCAATTCTATTAACACACATCTACATAATGAAGTTCACTATACTGGATACAGAAACCCTTTCTAATGGGGCTTTGACTTCATTCATGGTTTTGAATCCTATGAGATGGTTGATTGGTTCCTACATGACATTCCCTGCTGTGGTCAGTCAGGAAGAGCAGGTAAAGGTTAGCTGTGTGTGTGTGTGTGTGTGTGTGTGTGTGTGTGTGTGTGTGTGTGTGTGTGTGTGTGTGTGTGTGGAGAGCAACCAGGCAGGAACAAATGAAGCTGCAAAACCTGCGACTTGACCAATCAGACAGAGAGGATCCTGGGAACTCCTCTTTCCCCTGTTTCCACCTGTTTAGGATCCTTTTGAATTCCAGGCAAATAGGAACTTCAATGTGGGAATAAAGATAAGACCACTGATGGCCATGTCAGCTTTACCATTAGTCTGACAGTTTCAGTGGAATAGAGGACATGCTATATAATGTCCTATCTGCATTTTTATTTATTTATTTATTTATTTACCTTTATTTAACCAGGTAGGCTAGTTGAGAACACCTTTATTTAACCAGGTAGGCTAGTTGAGAACACCTTTATTTAACCAGGTAGGCAAGTTGAGAACACCTTTATTTAACCAGGTAGGCTAGTTGAGAACACCTTTATTTAACCAGGTAGGCAAGTTGAGAACACCTTTATTTAACCAGGTAGGCTAGTTGAGAACACCTTTATTTAACCAGGTAGGCTAGTTGAGAACACCTTTATTTAACCAGGTAGGCTAGTTGAGAACACCTTTATTTAACCAGGTAGGCAAGTTGAGAACAAGTTCTCCTTTACAATTGCGACCTGGCCAAGATAAAGCAAAGCAGTTCGACAGATAAAACGACACAGAGTTACACATGGAGTAAAAACAAACATACAGTCAATAATGCAGTATAAACAAGTCTATATACAATGTGAGCAAATGAGGTGAGAAGGGAGGTAAAGGCAAAAAAGGCCATGATGGCAAAGTAAGTACAATATAGCAAGTAAAATACTGGAATGGTAGTTTTGCAATGGAAGAATGTGCAAAGTAGAAATAAAAAATAATGGGGTGCAAAGCAGCAAAATAAATAAATAAATTAAAATTAAATACAGTTGGGAAAGAGGTAGTTGTTTGGGCTAAATTATAGGTGGGCTATGTACAGGTGCAGTAATCTGTGAGCTGCTCTGACAGTTGGTGCTTAAAGCTAGTGAGGGAGATAAGTGTTTCCAGTTTCAGAGATTTTTGTAGTTCGTTCCAGTCATTGGCAGCAGAGAACTGGAAGGAGAGGCGGCCAAAGAAAGAATTGGTTTTGGGGGTGACTAGAGAGATATACCTGCTGGAGCGTGTGCTACAGGTGGGAGATGCTATGGTGACCAGCGAGCTGAGATAAGGGGGGACTTTACCTAGCAGGGTCTTGTAGATGACATGGAGCCAGTGGGTTTATTTAACAGTTACAATACATACATTATTGTTCATTTTCATGGAGTTACATTTTGTGAGGCCGTGAGTTGGTCACACTTGTCCCCATTTTTACGACAGCTGAACCCTATTAGGCAGCTGCAGAATGTCACCTGTCAGGCCTCAGTGTCTGAGTGTGTGCAGGCACAGGAGGGGACAGGTGGTGGCCTACAGGCCCTCCTCAGTGGAAGGAGCATAAAGATAGATAGAGGTGTCCTCTTTATATCTGTGCCATAGTAGTGTCTTTGACAGCATGAACAGCGCCATTTAGGCTACAACCCATAAGAATACCCACCTAGTTGACAACTTTACTACTTTAAAATGGTGGAAGCATGCTGGAAGCCCTCAATGGTGCTGAAACTGTGTTTTTGTCCACTAGAGGCCTCTATCATACTCAATGGTGCTGCCCATGCTGAAACTGTGTTTTTGTCCACTAGAGGCCTCTATCATACTCAATGGGAAGGATGAACAACAAAAGCCCTCTCGTGTTTTGTAAACAAGACCCTTGAAAATGTCTTAATTTCTCCATTCTGATCAATGTGAGAAAGAGTTAGACTTGTTCAGTGTCCGTCAATTCAACTAAATGCTAAACTTGTGGTCAGTTCATTGAATTAGTTGTGTTAATACTAGGCTAAAGAAATTCAGCCTGCACCCTGATGCCAAGACTGGACAGAGTTGTAGATGATTGAAGAACAGAGTTGTAGGGGAGAGAGCTGAGGTCTGTGTGTGTGTGTGTGTGTGTGTGTTCAGATGTGACATGCTGACATCTAGTGGACTTTTGGCCTAGGCTGACTTTTACTTTAAAATAATAATAATAATAATTAACTGGGCACTAATTTATTCATCCTCATAAATAAACAAAAAAGCTATTATTGAAAGTACTTTTTGTTAAAGGCCCAGTGCAGTCAAAAACATGATTTCCCTGTATTTTATTTCCAGGTTGGCATAATACTGTGAAATTGTGAAAATTATGATAATGCTCTTTTAGTGCAAGAGCTGTTTGAAAAGACCGCCTGAAATTTCAGCCTGTTGTTGTGGGATGGAGTTTTGGTCTGCCTGCTGACATCATCACGTGGTACATTTGTTGGCGTCATACATTTGTTGACCAATAAGAAAGAGAGTTCCAAACCTCTCTGGCAATAACAGATCGTTTTCAGTTTTCTCCTACCCACTCAGCCCACTCCCAGACAGTCCAAGCAAAAATTGTTGTTTGAGGAATTTCTCTTCGCTAAGAAGCTATCTTTGTTTCTTTTTGACAATTTCAATAGAAAACAATCACAGTAAGGTACTTAATTGTTGGGGATAGATGATTTAATATAGAAAAACGGCTGTATTGGACCTTTAACGATCAAGTTATAATATTTACTCACCATTGGCCCTATGTTGACATGTGGTCGAGCCCCGCTGCCGCCAGATGGCGCTATTATTCCTCACGTCTTTTGTAATTGCCACGTAAGGAATAATCGCGCCCTCTGATGGCAACAGGGTTGAAACAGCGTGACACAGTTCATTCGAGAAATGACGTACCTCAAGGGGCGCGCATGACCTGTTGGACTGGAATATGTAACGCAGGACTTAGTGGAACAAATATCGCCTGCCGAAAAGGAAAGTAAAGTTTCTTCTAGCTGTTCAGGTGACTATCTTTCAAACTGGGAGCAACTTGGAAAACGCTTACGGAAAACTTTCAAACTTCATTCGACGGAGAATACCGGTAATATGACACTGAGTTGTTTGTTGCAGTGCGATTTTTCTATAGAAATATATATATATATTTTGTACAGCCTGTTATAGTTTGCCACTTCCATAAAACATCGTTTGTGTATGGCGCAGTAATAGTTATCTACAGCCGTAGTTTAGTCGACTAAACTGATCCTAGATCTGAGCTCATGAATCTTGTAACAATAAAATCTTGCCAGTGAACGTTATTATTGGTAGAAGGGTGCAATTGCGGCCCCCAATTAGGGGCGTTCCTGCATTTGCACCTCTCTCTTAATATAATATACAAAAGTATGTGGACACCTCTTCAAATGAGTGGATTCGGTTTTTTCAGTCACAAACATTGCTGACGGGTGTATACAATCAAGCACACAGCCATGCAATCTTCATAGACATTGGCCGTAGATTTTTTAAATTTAACTAGGCAAGTCAGTTAAGAACAAATTATAATTTACTATGACGGCCTACCGGGGAACAGTGGGTTAACTGTCTTGTTCAGGAGAAGGACTACAGATATCTACCTTGTCAGCAAACTTTCGATTACTGGCCCAGCGCTCTAACCACTAGGCTACCTGCCGCCCCCATAGAAAGGCCTTACTGAACAGTTGAGTGACTTTCAACGTGGCACTGTCATAGGATGCCACCTTTCCAACAAGTCAGTTCATCACATTTCTGCCTTGGTCAACTGTAAGTGCTGTTATTGTGAAGTGGAAACATCTAGGAGCAACGACGGCTCAGCCGTGAAGTGGTAGGACATAAAGGCCACAGAATGGGACTGCCAAGTCGCAGCGTGTAAAACATCTCTGTCCTCAGTTGCAACACTCACTAACGAGTTCCAAACTGCCTCTGGAAACAACATTAGCACAAGAACTGTTCGTCAGGAGTTTCATGAAATAGGTTTTCATGGCCGAGCAGCCAAACCTAAGATAAACATGCGCAATGTCAAGCGTCAGCTGGAGTGGTGTAAAGCTTGCTACAATTGGAAATGCATTTTCTGGGGTGATGAATCACGCTTCACCATTTGTTAGTCCTACGGACGAATCTAGTGGATGCCAGGTGGATCTGGTTTGGTGGATGCCAGGAGAACATTACTTGCCTGAATGCATAGTGCCAACTGTAAAGTTTGATGGAGGAGGAATAATGGTCTGGGTCAGTTTTTTATTGGTTTGGGCTAGGCCCCTTACCTTCAATGAAGGGAAATCTTAACTCTACAGCTTACAATGACATTCTAGACAAGTCTGTGCTTCCAACTTTGTGGCAACAGTTTGGGGAAGGCCCTTTCCTGTTTCAGCATGACAATGCCCAAGTGCATAAAAGTGAGGTCCATACAAAATTGGTTTGTCAATCGTTGTGGAAGAACTTGATAGGCCCACAGAGCCCTGACCTCAACCCCATCGAACACCTTTAGGATGAATTGGAACGCCAACTGCGAGCCAGGCCTAATCGCCCAACATCAGTCCCGGACCTCACAAATGCTCTTGTGGCTGAATGGAAGCAAAACCCTGCAGCAATGTTCCAACATCTAGTGGAAAGCCTTCACAGAAGAGTGGAGACTGTTATAGCCGCAATGGGGGACCAACTCCATATTAATGCCCATGATTTTGGAATGAGATGTCAGACGAGCAGGTGTCCACATACTCTTGGTAATGTAGTGTACTTCTAATGATACTTTTTTATTTATTTTTTAACTAGGACTCCGGTACAGAGGCGGGCGCTCCAGTACAGTAGTTAACAGTAACGCACCATAACGTTGGATGCCAAACGTTGATAAACCCCACAAAAGAGGCGGGTAGCTAGGACAACTGTAGACAGTGTCAGTGTCCTTCACCCCCGCCTGACCGGGACTGTTTTCCCGCAGTGCTGTTAACAACGGTGAGGGCAGGCGTTAGCGAAGCCGGAGGACACTGGGTTCTAGCTAGCTACCTAGGACTCCGGTACACATCAGGCAGGATAGGTAGCTAGCTAACGATACCTAGGACTCCGGTACACATCAGGCGGGATAGGTAGGTAGCTAACGATACCTAGGACTCCGGTACACATCAGGCAGGATAGGTAGCTAGCTAACGATACCTAGGACTCCGGTACACATCAGGCGGGATAGGTAGGTAGCTAACGATACCTAGGACTCCGGTACACATCAGGCGGGATAGGTAGCTAGCTAACGATACCTAGGACTCCGGTACACATCAGGCGGGATAGGTAGCTAGCTAACGATAGCTAGGGCTCCGGTACACATCAGGCGGGATAGGTAGCTAGCTAACTATAGCTAGGGCTCCGGTACACATCAGGCGGGGGCGACACCGGTAGCTAGTGATGATACCGGAGCTCCGAGCCATGCGTTGAAATCGCTAAGCAGCTAACTTCGGAGCAGTGTGCGGAAGCATGTGTCACTATCATCGAGGTCAGAAGCTTAGTTTGATCATGTGCTTTTCCACACCATGTGTTGCAAAATGAGAGATTCCACTGATTTGGCCGTTGTTGCAGCTTTCAAACACTGACCTGGACACAGCACTTACAAATATAGTTAGGATTTTGGACAAAAAGTTTCACCTGACTGGTAGTTTAGCAGGTAGAGTATGGAACATTCAGGGATCTGAAGTCGAAAACAGTTGAAGGAACACAATTTAGAAGGGAAAACAAAGTGAAACCACACTTTCTGCTCAGTTCAAATAAATGGTTTTATTTAGTATAATATAATCTTCTGTATTCAGCATCCTAAATAATGCCACAGATTCTGTTTGTTTTAAAATGTATTTTTACTAACAGCTGATGTTACTAATGTGCATTGTGAACAGACAATGAAGCTCCCAGTAATTTACCCTTTTTTCGGCACAATTTGGGTGAAAGCGGCGAAGCCGTTATCCAGCTAACTAGGATAACGTTACCTGCACAGATGGTACCAGGTTTGCCAGATCTAGCTCAATGTATCGACCAATGACCCATGAAAACCTGCACAGATGGAACCAGGGTTGCCAGATCTAGCTCAAATGTATCGACCAATGACTCATGAAAACCTGCCCAAGGGGCTGAACTAGACCCCAATAAATGTTGCAGCAAGAGAGAAGTTGCCACATTTATCCAATAAATCCTTTTCCTATAAAGTTATTAAGCAAATTAAGGAATATCATTTTAACTGACAGGCTAAGAAGCAAACTATGGTTTCCATCAAAATAATAATTATTGCGAGTTTAAGAATATGTCACAAGAGAAGATAAATTGCCCTTATTAAAACTCTCCAGATCATTTTCATCAGTGGATGTAAATTTAACTTGTTTAGAGTGCTATGCTTAAGCAATAAGGCACGATGAGGTGTGGTATATGGACTGTACTTAGGACACAGCCTTTAGCCGTAGTATATTGGCCATATACCACAAACCCCTGACATGCCTTATTGCTATTATAAACTGGTTACCAACATAATTAGAACGTTTTTGTCATTCCCGTGGTACACGTCTGATATACCATGGCTTTCAACCAATCACTATTCAGGGCTCAAACCACCCAGTTAATAATTGTAAATATAACCTGGGTGGTTTGAGCCCTGAATGCTGATTGGCTGAAAGCCGTGGTATATCAGACTGTATACCATGGGTATGACAAAACATTTATTTTTTACTGCTCTAATGATGTTGGTAACCAGATTATAATAACCAGTTTATAATAGCCTCTAGGTTTTTTGATATATGGCCAATATACCACAGCTACGGGCTGTATCCAGGCACTCCGCGTTGCGCAGACATTAGAATGCAGTTTATTTTAAACCACCTCTGAGCAAATGTATCTAAAGAACTCTCGTGTGCCTAAAGTCATTTTCCAATGCTTTGTTGCCGATATATCACTTCTAGTGTTTAATGATTTATGGAAAAAGGGTGCCTTCGTAATGACCAGTCTAAACAGACTTGGTAAAAAGTTGTCACGACGTGCTTGTGTGCTGCTCTGTCTCCATGTCTCTGCTGCCGGACTCTCTCAACCAGCGCTCTCCACGTACACACACCCCTCCAGTCCACTCACTCTCTCAACCAGCGCTCTCCACGTACACACACCCCTCCGGTCCTCTCACTCTCTCAACCAGCGCTCTCCACGTACACACACCCCTCCGGTCCTCTCAAATCAAATCAATTCAAATCAAATGTATTTATATAGCCCTTCGTACATCAGCTGATATCTCAAGTGCTGTACAGAAACCCCAGCCTAAAAACCCAAAACGGCAAGCAATGCAGGTGTAGAAGCACGGTGGCTAGGAAAAACTCCCTAGAAAGGCCAATACATAGGAAGAAACCTAGAGAGGAACCAGGCTATGTGGGGTGGCCAGTCCTCTTCTGGCTGTGCCGGGACACCTTAAAGTTGTACCACTGCCCCTCTCACTCTCTCAACCAGCGCTCTCCACGTACACACACCCCTCCGGTCCTCTCACTCTCTCAACCAGCGCTCTCCACGTACACACACCCCTCCGGTCCTCTCACTCTCTCAACCAGCGCTCTCCACGTACACACACCCCTCCGGTCCTCTCACTCTCTCAACCAGCGCTCTCCACGTACACCACCCCTCCGGTCCTCTCACTCTCTCAACCAGCGCTCTCCACGTACACACCCCTCCGGTCCTCTCACTCTCTCAACCAGTGCTCTCCACGTACACACACCCCTCCGGTCCTCTCACTCTCTCAACCAGCGCTCTCCACGTACACACACCCCTCCGGTTCACTCACTCAACTCACTAACTCACTCAACTAACTCACTCACTCACTCACTCACTCACTCACTCACTCACTCACTCAACTCACTCAACTCACTCAACTCACTCAACTCACTCACTCACTGCCTGATAGTCTGCGGCAGCAGGTCACAAGTGAAATATATTTGTTTAAGAGATATGCATGGCGGCCGCAATGCGATTTAGAAGTATCCCAAAAACCCTCCACCCACGACCAATACATTTTCACCCCTGACATTGTTTTCAAAGTAGCCCAATTTCGCAGGAAAATGTCAAACATGGCAACCATGGATGGAACAATAAATCAGATAGTTGACAGGATGTATAGATATGAAGCATCCGGTTGGTGTTTCCATTCACTGAGAGGAAGCCCAGTGGCTGGAAGTGGCTCTTGGCTCTGCATACCTCCTTGCTTGTTCTGAGCACTATGATTCATTTGGAAACGACAGGCTCTGATCTGTCTTGGGTTAGTTATCACAATATTTGATATCGGCAGACAGTGCCCTTGGCCCCTGAAAAACTCTGACTCTGACTCTTTTGACCCACATTGGAATTGCATTGACAATCAGGGGAAATCCAGAATATCAAGTGTCACACAAGAATTAAGATGGCACGCTTGAGAGGGTGGGCGTTTATGCAGGAACCAATGGAATGCTCGAGGGGGGGAGTTTATGCAGGAACCAATGGAATGCTTGAGGGGGGGCGTTTATGCAGGAACCAATGGAATGCTTGAGTGGGGGGGCGTTCCTGCAGTTGCAGGAATGCCCACATGCAGGAATGCCCCGAATTGCAGGCCGCAATCACACACTGTTGGAGAATTCTTGTGAACAGTCTAGTTAAGAGCGGGACGGGGAGGGACACCTTAAAGTTGTACCACTGCCCCACTCCCTTCCCGTAACCATAGTTAATTTTTAGTTACTGATCAACAGTCACAGGTTATTGTTGGTTATATTATTTTGAGCTCTTACATTGTAATGAATAGCACACTGCTGTTTGCTTATCATTGTTCTAATCTAGATAGTTTGCTGAATCATGGCTCCCTCCCTCCCTCCCTCCCTCCCTCCCTCCCTCCCTCCCTCCCTCCCTCCCTCCCTCCCTCCCTCCCTCCCTCCCTCCCTCCCTCCCTCCCTCCCTCCCTCCCTCCTCCCTCCCTCCCTCCCTCCCTCCCTCGTGATGAACAGTTATTACAGGGTGGATAGAGCGTTCCCTGCTCCAGTATCTGTGCATTAGAGATGCCTCTAAACTGATTCAAACTCCCATTGGACAGCTCTGCAAGCGAGTTTACCAAATAGGGAGTTTTGCTCAGCAGCTGTGTTCATTTCCTGCCGTTACGGCCTGTATGTACTTCCAAAAAAGGTCTAAATTGAAATACAAGCAACCAAAAAAAAGGTCATTTTCAGCACTTTTGAGTTGAGTTGTTGTGTACTTCCTGTTTGTGGCGGTGTGAGTGCCGAATGTGCATTTATTTTCCTTTGCTTGTATATTTTTATTTCTACCTTTTTTGAAGTACATACCAGCCATAACGGGAGTACATTATGACATTTGGTGCGTAAGGAACATATTTTGACATAATGCTTGCAGAGCTGTCTAATGGGAGTTTTAATATGAGCTTCCTGGGCGTTAGAGAGGAGAACCGTCATACTCATTGTCGACATCTCTAATGCACAGATACTGGGGCAGGTATCCCCTAGGGATACCAGGATGGATTTTGGTCTCCTTTTAAAACCCCTTTTTAGATTAGATGATGTACTCTTAAAACCTTTACCATCCTAAACCTACTACGATACCTACTAGGATCCTAACCACCTACCCGACTAGGTGAAAAATCGATGTGCCCTTGAGCAAGGCACTTAACCCTAATTGCTCCTGTAAATTGCTCTGGATAAGAGCTTCTGCTAAATGACCAAAAATGTCAAAAGTAACCTTTGTCATTCTTCATCGTGTGTCTCTGTCTCTAGTGCCCTGTTTCTACAGTCCAGACGAGATCAACACTGTCCTGAACCCCTGTCCTAGTGAGAGGAACAGACCTAGTGATGTCCCAACCTGACAGGAATATCTATTCTTCATTGGAGGGGGGGCATCCAGCCCCCAAATGTAGGCTTTGGGCAGCCAAGCCCACCAGGATATGGGATGACCTTACCCAACACGCAGGGAATGTCGAACCCATTTGGGGGGCCAGGGCCTGCTCCAGAGGGGATGCCCTTCCCCACGCCTGGGGCATTTGGTCAGCCCATGTACTCCCAGGGTCAGGAGAACCCAGGATATGGGATGACCTTACCCAACACGCAGGGAATGTCGAACCCATTTGGGGGGCCAGGGCCTGCTCCAGGGGGGATGCCCTTCCCCACGCCTGGGGCATTTGGTCAGCCCATGTACTCCCAGGGTCAGGGGAACCCAGGATATGGCACTGCACCTTACGCTCCCATGCCTGGGGCTACGGTCAGGGCTTTGACAACCCAAATCATGGTGAGTACTTCAAGTGTTAAAGGGATAGTTCACTCAAACTATCTTTTAGTATTTTGTTCATTAGTCCACAAAATGATGCATGACAGCAGTGACGTTTTCAAGATGGAGCACTTTTAGTACGGAGCAAAAACTACTCATTGATAGATAGAAAGGGGCATTGGAAGTGTTTGTGGTCTGATGTATGTTATCATTCATTGATAGATAGAAAGGGGCATTGGAAGTGTTTGTTTTCTGATGTGCATTGCATTGAGTCTGTCTTTTCTCCCAGACCCAAACACTGGTTACCACAGCGATGATCAACCCCCAGCCTTTAGTGACAATAGTTCCTTCTCTCTTGGCTCTGGACTGGATGACAAGACCATAAGACGAGCCTTCATCCGGAAAGTAAGGGACAGCCTGGACGACATGAGGCTCCAAATCAGGACCTCAAGCAAACTTGAACTAAAGATAAAATATTAACTTAAGATAAAATGGTTGTACATGCATCTGTATAGCCATCATAATAATCAGACAAAATGTCTTCAAACCGTTTTTTAAAGAGCAAATAACCAGAGTCCACGTAGTTGGATTCTAGTAGTGTATGTATCCTGTATCTAATAGTCTCTGTCTCCTTGTCCACCTACAGGTCTTCATGGTGGTTGACCGTCCAGCTGATGGTAACAATTCACCTTTGTGGCTGTCTTCACCTTTGTGGAGGAAATCAAAGTGTTTCGTCAGGGCCAACACATGGACCTACTGGGTATCCTATGGCATCTTCTTCGTCTCTCTCATCACCATCAGCTGCTGTGGAGAGTTTCGCCGTAAACATCCATGGAACCTGATTGCACGTCGTAAGTTAATAATACCTGTCTCATTTCAATGGCCATTATTACCATTATATAATGATGTACTGTATGGGCCTGTTTTCTAAACTCAGATTAAGCCTTTAACCTGGACTAAAAAGCCTGCTTAATGAAGAATAGTATGTGTCGCTATACTTATGGCCGGTTCTGTACATTTATCTAATTAAAGAAGAAACATTATGTCTTATTCACTATAAGTGTGTGTTGATATGTGCACTTCTACATAGAAAGTTGCATAAGTATTGTTGAAATTGTAAAAGAGGTTGTATGACTCTCCTTGCCTCTGGTGTTTCCAGTCCATCCTGACCCTGGCTATGTCCTACATGGTGGGGATGATAGCTAGTTTCTACGACACGGACTCAGTCATCATGGCCGTGGGCATCACTGCTGTTGTCTGCTTCACCGTGGTTATCTTCTCTCTCCAGGTCTGTATCTCTCTCTTCACACTGTTAGAGCGTGGTAGGTACGGGACCAAAACAGAGGGGGAGTTGAGCCTCACTCTTCAACGCTCTTAGTTGGGGAAATGTATGAATTATACTGTTTACTTTGTGCACCTACGTCATATTGCTGAGTGTACCTTTAAACAGCATTTCTATGGAATCAAATGTAACAGGAGTTGAACTGGAATTGACCCTGACCCTGCCATCATAGATTCTGGCCCTGTTCGGTGAGGCTAGGGATGGGAGTGACCCTACCCTGTTCAGTGAGGCTAGTGATGGTACTGACCCTACCCTGTTCAGTGAGGCTAGTGATGGTACTGACCCTACCCTGTTCAGTGAGGCTAGTGATGGTACTGACCCTACCCTGTTCAGTGAGGCTAGTGATGGTACTGACCCTACCCTGTTCAGTGAGGCTAGTGATGGTACTGACCCTACCCTGTTCAGTGAGGCTAGGGATGGTACTGACCCTACCCTGTTCAGTGAGGCTAGTGATGGTACTGACCCTATCCTGTTCAGTGAGGCTAGTGATGGTACTGACCCTACCCTGTTCAGTGATGGTACTGACCCTGCCCTGTTCAGTGAGTCTAGTGATGGTACTGCCCCTGTTCAGTGAGGCTAGTGATGGTATTGACCCTGCCCTGTTCAGTGAGTCTAGTGATGGTACTGTCCCTGTTTAGTGAGTCTAGTGATGGTACTGTCCCTGTTTAGTGAGTCTAGTGATGGTACTGTCCCTGTCTAGTGATGGTATTGACCCTGCCCTGTTTAGTGAGTCTAGTGATGGTACTGTCCCTGTTGAGTGAGTCTAGTGATGGTACTGTCCCTGTTTAGTGAGGCTAGTGATGGTACTGTCCCTGTTTAGTGAGGCTAGTGATGGTACTGTCCCTGTTTAGTGAGGCTAGTGATGGTACTGTCCCTGTTTAGTGAGGCTAGTGATGGTACTGTCCCTGTTTAGTGAGTCTAGTGATGGTACTGTCCCTGTTTAGTGAGTCTAGTGATGGTACTGTCCCTGTTTAGTGAGTCTATTGATGTTATTATGTTTGACAGTAATGAGATTCACCTCATTGGCTAATCACTAAGATGTTCCAATACAGACCAAGTATGACTTCACTTCCTGTCACGGTGTTGCTGTTGGTCTGTCTGATTGTCCTGTTCCTCTTCGGCTTCCTCTGCATCTTCATCCGCAACAATATCCTGGAACTGGTCTATGCCTCGCTGGGCGCTCTACTCGTCACATGCTAAGTTCTTGTCACAAATGCCACCCTATTTTCTTTATAGTGCACTACTTTTGACCATCGTAGTGCACTATTTAGGAAGGGGTGCTATTAGGGATGGCATACTAAAAATCTCTTTCTTGGTAATGATCTTGATTATCATAGGTGGTGTCTCTTCCTGTAGAAACTATACTGGTCGGTGGTAGTAGACAACGATTTAAGTATTCATGCAAGTGCTTTGATTGATGGGCCAAAAGAATGCAATATATAGGAACAGGGTGACCATTTTGTACACAGACTTAGTCATTATTTTGCATGTGTTGTCAGACCAAATCAAGACCTTATGTCACTGCACATGTCTTGCTAAATAGAATGAGTAGAATGCTAATTGTGATAATAGAATGAGTAGAATGCTAATTGTAATTGTTAAAATAGAATGAGTAGAATGCTAATTGTAATTGTGATAATAGAATGAGTAGAATGCTAATTGTAATTGTGATAATAGAATGAGTAGAATGCTAATTGTAATTGTGATAATAGAATGAGTAGAATGCTAATTGTAATTGTGATAATAGAATGAGTAGAATGCTAATTATAATTGTGATAATAGAATGATCATTGTTTTGAATGTGTTTGATTCCAGTTCTTGGCTGTGGACACTCAGCTGCTGCTTGGCAACAAGGAGAATGCCCTGAGTCCAGAGGACTATGTTTTTGCTGCTCTCTCCCTGTACACTGACATCATCAACATCTTCCTCTACATCCTGACTATCGTTGGAAGAGCACGGAACTGAGAGCTTCCTCTAAAGGAACCATTGAAGGATGAAGGAGTCTTTTTACAGGAGTTACCAATCTGTTCCCATATCTAGTACAACACCTGCTCCACATTGTTTTATGTGCCCATGTCTCAGGTGAACACTGCTGTCGCCTGTCGTTCCCCCCCCCCCCTAGCAAACTCAGTCCGGCGTTGAACTTACTCTTGAAAGTTGTAATAGTAGAATGCACAAGGTGACATTTGTAAATTGGGTGGTGCATCATCAGTTCCTCTTGTCAGTCATTACGTACCATGTTTGGGTAACCCTGATCTGGCAGATGCTCTTATCCAGTGCAATGTATTTTTCTATTGTGTTACTATTTTTCTTTGCTCATTTTTCGTACTTTTTAACTCTGCATTGTTGGGAAAAGACTCGTCAATAAGCATTTCACAGTGAAGTTACACCTGTTGTATTCGGAGCATGTTACATGATTTGACTTAGTCCGTTCATTCAACTTGGGTAACTAAACAACCACATATCACAGTCATAGCAAGTAACTCTGCTTGATAGTACTCCCTCATGTTCATTGTGCTCATTTTTACCACAATCCAGACTGGTTTAAATTGTGTAGTGTGAATAATTAATCATATTTGAATTCAATTTGTTTTGTGATATTTCTGATGTTTGTGAGTCTTTGCAGCTGTATTTGTTGATATTTATTCAATTAAAACTGAATTGTGATCTCTTTTTCTTTTTTATCAGTGCTGATGGTTACTGGATGCTGCTAAATTGTTTCTAATAGTGTATGAATCATGATTATGCACTTTGTGATATGATTCTTTTTTTTCTAAGCCAAAAGCATGAATGTCAGTTTGTTAATTATATTTTTCCAGACATTTGTGCCTAGTTTTCAGCTTTTCAGTCTGGAGAGAAATTATGTGAGAAATGATTTCCCCTGATGCAATGCAAATGTTGAGCGTTAAGAATGACGTATAGCCTATCTGTTTAGACATCATAATGGAGATTCTATAATTATGTTCAATGTGTAATTATGACACCGGTGTCAAGTTAAATCGAACGTTCTGACACCCTATTATGATGCCATTTATAACCTATTTCATTTGAGGATTTGATTTATAAGACAGACGGAAAGGGTCTACAAACTTGCGGGTTGTGTCTCAGTTGTCTGAACGCCTGAAGTAGGCGCTTGGAGTCGGAGAAGTGTATCTGGGTGGATATGGATACAGAGGGGGGCGGTGCGTCATTGCGCTTGGAGAATGAGAAACTGCGGTATGAGAATGACCACCTGAAAATAATGCTTGACCTAATGAAGGAAAACTTTCATCTGAAGTCCAAACTGCAAACCTCCGCTCTAACCAGCGATAATCTCAGGGAATCGACAGGTAACTGTTCAAGTATGGTTTACGCATTGCAATCTCCATCTATGTGGGTGATGGTGGTGCGTGTGCCGCTCTTTGTCACTAGAGGACGTCCAAGATATGTGACACGTCCGGACTGTTAGAATTAATAAGCAGGGTTGGAAAAAACTGAAAAATTCGATTTACACTATACGGCGTGAAATGAAATGTAATTAATCCCAACCCTGCATATCAGTACTGCCATGCAGGTCCTAGCAAAGCACCAGCTAAAATATTGGACATATAATCTTAAGGGTGGCAGATAGCCTAGTGGTTAAGAGCTTAGGGCCACTAACTGAAAGGATGCTGGTTCGAGTCCCTGAGCTGACTAGATTAAACATCTGTCTGTGCCCCTGAGAAAGCACTTAACCCTGTAAGGCGCTCTGGATAAGAGCATCTGCTAAATGACTAACATTTATATAATTTATTAAATGTATATAGCTCTATTCATTACATAAATAAATCTCATAGTGATGTAAAGCAACAACAAACAACAACAAAAACTATTTAAAAACAACATTAAGTTCATGAGTGATCTAAGGACAAGAGACTGAAGGTTGAGAACGTTCATGGTTCCATTGTTTAGACGTTGCCAGATCTTAAAACGCCTGGATGGATATTTTACTTATCGACTAACCAAATCATATGTTATAGCAATCTGTCAGTCGATGACGTCGCACGCAACCATTGGTTGATGCATGCGAGGTCTCAGCAACCCGTGGTTTGAGTGAGATCAGCAGAGGGAGGATGTAGTCAAAGAGGAGAGCATCTACATATATTTGCTTATTATTTTTGCCTGGTTTCTTTTTTCTCAATTTGTCACCCTTTTTTGCATTTAGAATTGATTCTGATGAGAATTTCCTACCAACAGGCAGGAACACAACTATTCAGTGGCAAGACATCGTGGATGAGGACAGATTCAAACATGAGCTGCATCAATCGTCCAGACATCCTCACAGAACGTCTTCCCCGGTTAACCTGGAGTCCTACACCAAGAGCTGCATGTGCACAGACCCACGAGAACATGAAGAGACTGCAAGCTGTTCTTACGTCATGTCTCAGAAGGTGAAAGGTGTGTGAAATGGTCGTTTGCTCATTACAATGTTGTGACATGATTCTTAAGAGAAAAATGTTAGTCAGAAATTGAATCACCATTTTGTATCAACTGAGCTGATTATGACAATATTGCAATAGCAGAAGAGAATAGAAAAATATGTATTCAAAACTATTGCATAGGTCCCAAATTGCACCCTATTTCCTATATAGTGCATAACTTTTGAGTAGGGCCTATAGGGCTCTGGTCAATAGTAGTGCGCAATATAGGAAACAGGATGCCTTCTGGGATGTTGTTTAGAATAGGAACATTTTGTTAAACTAGCTGTGGATGAATGTTGATGTTGGTGTAATGAGGTCTATTGAAGTAATCCATGCAGATTCAGAGATTGGTGCTGTAATGGTGTTTATTGATTCAGATCCAGAGCGGTTGTTGGGGGAGATAGCCTTCCAGCTGGATCGAAGGATCCTGTCCTATGTGTTCCAGGGCCAGAACAGACTCTATGGGTTCACTGTGCTCAATATACGAGACAAGATCATTCAGGTGTGTGTGTGTGTGTGTGTGTGTGTGTGTGTGTGTGTGTGTGTGTGTGTGTGTGTGTGTGTGTGTGTGTGTGTGTGTGTGTGTGTGTGTGTGTGTGTGTGTGTGTGTGTGTGTGTGTGTGTTGTCCTTTGTACAAAAGGCAGACATTCCAGTTTTTTAATAATAAGAAAGTTGAACAACATTATTCCTTCCTTCTGTCAGCTAAGGGATAATAGACTAGTTGAACAACAGGGTGTGGTTGTGTGCCATGTAGATATTTCAATCATTCACACACAGATGGAAATCAAAGCCTCCCAAACCGGTTTATTCCCAGGTCAAAATGGTTTTCCATTTCCTAAGAAGTTAATTCCAAATCTGTTCTAAACAAATGTGTAAGAGAGAGTTGGATAATGACATGTACAGTATAACTGGATTAGAAACTCTACAGGCTAATCCCCCACTCCCATGAGACTGTCCTGCGTCCCAAATGGAACCCTCTAAACTATATAGTGCACTACTTTTGACTGCGAGTCTGTCCAAATGGCACCCTATTCAAATGAAGCCCTATATGGGCTCTGGTCTAAAGTAGTGCACTCTATTGGAAATAGGGTGCCATATGAGACTCACAATCTGTGTTTCACTCAAACTAAAGGCTTGACCCCCCCCCCCCCCCCCCCCCTTTTCTTCAGGTGTCCACACACCCTCTGACGGGGAAGGTGGACGAGGGCTACAGGCTCCAGCTGTCCCAGCGCTACACTGAGCTGATGGCCAAGCTGAAGCAGCTGGGCTATAGTATGACTCTCCACCCCCCCTTCACAGAGTTCATCATCAACACCTATGGCATACTGAAGCAGAGGGCTGACTCATACAGCGCCCGGGGAGCTGGGATACAACAGGTGATGATGTAGTCCCTTCAGGGTACCAGCTCGGCTGTGATGTCAGCTCAGCTTCCCTGCCATCAGGTTGGAGGTGTCAGACAATTACTGTAAAGGCTGCACTGCATGCTTCAGGAGGAGTTTAATCCCTGGGGGGGGGGGGGGGGGGTTTATCACCATGAATCATTAACAATTCTATGAAGCTTCCTTCTATATGTGCAGGTGTGGGGGGGGGGACTGTTTACTGTTGTTTGTTTGCTGCCATGTTACAATGTGGTTTATGTAATGTGTGGTTTGTGTATGTAATGTGTGGTTTGTGTATGTAATGTGTGGTTTGTGTATGTAATGTGTGGTTTGTGTATGTAATGTGTGAGCTGTAGTAGGATTTTCCACTTGTAGGACAATAAACAACAATCTAATCTCAACAGCCCGGACTTCCTCAGGAGAGTAGTTATCAACTCAGCCCCCTCCAAACTGCTGAAGGATCTCCTGCTGCTGTTCAGTTGCCTCTCTTTCATGGCCAGGCAGGACGGCAAGCCCCTCTTCCTCTGGTAGACGGGCTGGGAACAGCTCTGGTCCAGGGTGTTACGTATAGCTTGCTGATTCTGAGTCTTTTATAAACGCTTAGGACCAGAGCTAGACTGGGACGGCCACTGATACCACCTCCCTCCACAGCAGATCAGTCATCTGTGGAGAGTCAAGTTTTTACACTATAAACAAATGACTCAAACCCAACTCTTAACGTGTCTAAGCTTTTATTGCTTTGGAGACAAGCGCTCTCTCATACAAACTTCACACACCCTCCACAGACAGGACAGCTCTGCATCTCTTCACACACCCTCCACAGACAGGACAGCTCTGCATCTCTTCACACACCCTCCACAGACAGGACAGCTCTGCATCTCTTCACACACCCTCCACAGACAGGACAGCTCTGCATCTCTTCACACACCCTCCACAGACAGGACAGCTCTGCATCTCTTCACACACCCTCCACAGACAGGACAGCTCTGCATCTCTTCACACACCCTCCACAGACAGGACAGCTCTGCATCTCTTCACACACCCTCCACAGACAGGACAGCTCTGCATCTCTTCACACACCCTCCACAGACAGGACAGCTCTGCATCTCTTCACACACCCTCCACAGACAGGACAGCTCTGCATCTCTTCACACACCCTCCACAGACAGGACAGCTCTGCATCTCTTCACACACCCTCCACAGACAGGACAGCTCTGCATCTCTTCACACACCCTCCACAGACAGGACAGCTCTGCATCTCCTGCATTGGACCATTTCCTAGTTTAGCCTTTTTTTTCATTCATATTTTCGTTCACTTGGTTTGTTGGTTGGTTGCACTGAGGCTGGCTTTGTGAGTTACCTGACATTATATTTCCATATTTAAATGACAGACATGGAAAAACCTGGACAGAATAAATACTTCCAGGGCTCTTTGGGCCATTTAAAATGCATTTCAACAAAGAAAAAGCAGTCTGTTTAAGTAATGTATACACAACTAATTTTCATTTACACTGAACAAAGCTTTAACAACATGTTAAATATTTGTCCCATGGTTCATGAGCTGAAATAAAAAATCCCAGACATTTGTCATACACACAAAAATATTATTTCTCTCAAATGTTGTGTACAAATTTAGTTTACATCCCTGTTAGTGAGCATTTATCCTTTGCCAAGATAATCCATCCACCTGACAGATGTGTCATATCAAGAAGCTGATTAAACCGCATGATCATTACACAGGTCCACCTTGTGCTGGGGACAATAAAAGGCCACTTTAAAATGAGCAGTTTTATCACACAACACAATGCCATAGATGTCTCCAGTTTTGAGACATGGTGACCTGCAGGAATGTCCACCAGAGCTGTTGCCAGAGACATTAATGTTAATTTCTCTGCCATAAACTGCCTCCAATGTCATTTTACAGAATTTGCCAGTACATCCAACCGGCCTCACAACCAGACTATGTGTAACCACGCCGGCCCATCCACATCCAGCTGCTTCACCTGCAGGATCGTCTGGGTGGTGGGTGCTGAGGAGTATTTCTGTCTGTCGTAAAGCCATTTTGTGGGGAAAAACTAATTCTGATTGGGGAGCAAAGCCCAGCCAGTGGGTGGGCCTGGCTGCCAAGGAGGTGGGCCTATACCCTCCATGGCCCACCCATAGCTGCACCTGCCCATTGTGAAATCCATACATTAGGGCCTAATTTATTTATTTCAATTGACTGATTTTCTAATATGAAGAAGTAACTCAGTAAAGTCTTTGAAATTGTTGCCTTTCAATATCGTAACGACCCTGGGTTTATGAGCGCGAATCCGCGCTTAATAACCCCATATACCTATAAACCCTTATACTGTTCGTATAAGGACATATGTTCAGCTCATTTGCCACTTCAGACGAGCACGCACACGGTCGGAAAAAGCGGTATGCACGCGCAAACTGTCTAGACGAGTTGGCTGCTCCCCGCGCGGGACAAGTCTTACACTGGTCGCTGGAATCCTTGTCTTCTGTTTTATACAGGAATATTGAATTAAAAATATCCACAGCATGATAAGGCCAACTTAGCAGTAGGCATGCTTACATGTATTTAGACGGATAAATTCACATTTTATGAAGGAAGTGGACGCTTCTATACAGACAGGTAAGAAT
>NW_022261979.1:4187249-4272249 GCF_002021735.2 Oncorhynchus kisutch | reverse complement strand
CAGTATCTCAGAATCTGACAACCCAGTCCCAGCAGTATCTCAGAACCTGACAACCCAGTCCCAGCAGTATCTCAGAACCTGACAACCCCGTCCCAGCAGTATCTCAGAACCTGAGAACCCTGCCCAGCAGTATCTCAGAACCTGACAACCCAGTCCCAGCAGTATCTCAGAACCTGACAACCCAGTCCCAGCAGTATCTCAGAATCTGACAACCCAGTCCCAGCAGTATCTCAGAACCTGACAACCCAGTCCCAGCAGTATCTCAGAACCTGACAACCCCGTCCCAGCAGTATCTCAGAACCTGAGATCTTACCGTAACATCCTTTCTCACATACTCTGGTTTCCTTTAGTTTGTACTATAACATTACTGGTTGCCTCCACCCTTTTTAAAATGTGTTTACATTGTTTTTTAATGTTCCTTTTTAAAAATCAATAAACAATTGGTCCCCCAAAAACATGTATTTCAGATGCTGTAGGAGAGAAAGTCAGTCTGATGTGCTTTCTGTGATAGCTGTGTGTGATTGATGAGTGTCCTAGCAGACAGAATGGGGACAGAGGGGCAGCAGATCTTTGTACTCACGTCAGCACCACACTTGGCATACTTCAGGATGCCCTTGTCCAAGTAGAAGTATCTCTGTAGAAGATAAGAGAAAAACAAGAGATAGAGATTAAGAGATAAGAGAGATTGAGAGAGAAAGGGAGAGAGAGAGAAGACAAGAGAGGGATGAGAAACACACAAGTCATCCTCTGGGCAGTGGTTCAACCTCTCTGTGAGAAGCCTGATGGATTCAACCTCTCTGTGAGGAGCCTGATGGATTCACCCTCTCTGTGAGGAGCCTGATGGATTCAACCTCTCTGTGAGGAGCCTGATGGATTCACCCTCTCTGTGAGGAGCCTGATGGATTCACCCTCTCTGTGAGGAGCCTGATGGATTCAACCTCTCTGTGAGGAGCCTGATGGATTCAACCTCTCTGTGAGGAGCCTGATGGATTCAACCTCTCTGTGAGGAGCCTGATGGATTCACCCTCTCTGTGAGGAGCCTGATGGATTCAACCTCTCTGTGAGGAGCCTGATGGATTCACCCTCTCTGTGAGGAGCCTGATGGATTCACCCTCTCTGTGAGGAGCCTGATGGATTCACCCTCTCTGTGAGGAGCCTGATGGATTCACCCTCTCTGTGAGGAGCCTGATGGATTCACCCTCTCTGTGAGGAGCCTGATGGATTCACCCTCTCTGTGAGGAGCCTGATGGATTCACCCTCTCTGTGAGGAGCCTGATGGATTCAACCTCTCTGTGAGGAGCCTGATGGATTCACCCTCTCTGTGAGGAGCCTGATGGATTCAACCTCTCTGTGAGGAGCCTGATGGATTCACCCTCTCTGTGAGGAGCCTGATGGATTCAACCTCTCTGTGAGGAGCCTGATGGATTCACCCTCTCTGTGAGGAGCCTGATGGATTCACCCTCTCTGTGAGGAGCCTGATGGATTCACCCTCTCTGTGAGGAGCCTGATGGATTCAACCTCTCTGTGAGGAGCCTGATGGATTCACCCTCTCTGTGAGGAGCCTGATGGATTCAACCTCTCTGTGAGGAGCCTGATGGATTCACCCTCTCTGTGAGGAGCCTGATGGATTCACCCTCTCTGTGAGGAGCCTGATGGATTCACCCTCTCTGTGAGGAGCCTGATGGATTCAACCTCTCTGTGAGGAGCCTGATGGATTCACCCTCTCTGTGAGGAGCCTGATGGATTCACCCTCTCTGTGAGGAGCCTGATGGATTCACCCTCTCTGTGAGGAGCCTGATGGATTCACCCTCTCTGTGAGGAGCCTGATGGATTCACCCTCTCTGTGAGGAGCCTGATGGATTCAACCTCTCTGTGAGGAGCCTGATGGATTCACCCTCTCTGTGAGGAGCCTGATGGATTCACCCTCTCTGTGAGGAGCCTGATGGATTCACCCTCTCTGTGAGGAGCCTGATGGATTCACCCTCTCTGTGAGGAGCCTGATGGATTCACCCTCTCTGTGAGGAGCCTGATGGATTCAACCTCTCTGTGAGGAGCCTGATGGATTCACCCTCTCTGTGAGGAGCCTGATGGATTCACCCTCTCTGTGAGGAGCCTGATGGATTCACCCTCTCTGTGAGGAGCCTGATGGATTCACCCTCTCTGTGAGGAGCCTGATGGATTCACCCTCTCTGTGAGGAGCCTGATGGATTCACCCTCTCTGTGAGGAGCCTGATGGATTCACCCTCTCTGTGAGGAGCCTGATGGATTCACCCTCTCTGTGAGGAGCCTGATGGATTCACCCTCTCTGTGAGGAGCCTGATGGATTCACCCTCTCTGTGAGGAGCCTGATGGATTCACCCTCTCTGTGAGGAGCCTGATGGATTCACCCTCTCTGTGAGGAGCCTGATGGATTCACCCTCTCTGTGAGGAGCCTGATGGATTCAACCTCTCTGTGAGGAGCCTGATGGATTCACCCTCTCTGTGAGGAGCCTGATGGATTCACCCTCTCTGTGTAGTTAATACATTTATTAATATCTGTACGCTCAGACATTTCTCTCTCTCTCCATCCCTCTCTCCCTCCCTCTCTCTCTATCCCTCTCTCCCTCCCTCTCTCTCTATCCCTCTCTCCCTCCATCCCTCTCTCCCTCCCCCTCTCTCTCCCTCTCTCCCCCTCCCTCCTTTACAGTGTACTAGTTTTGGTCAGTGCTTGGCCATAAGACTCTGGTCAAAAATGTAGTGCACTAGGAAAAAGGGTGTTTATTTGGGACGAACACTCTGTGCTTATGAAAACCGGCCTGGTGCCATGCACATCGCGTATATCATTAAAATGGGACTGTTGATACAATAATGAAAACAGTTTCAGAAGCTTTAAGTCCTTATGTCAGTGTATGTATACATCTTTACTTAGATCAGTCCTTTCTGTACACATGTTCACTCTTAGAAAAAAGAACAATCTAGAATCTACAGTAAAATTGTTATTTGGCTGTCCCCATAGGAAAACCTTTTGAATAACCCTTTTGGGTTCAGGAAGAACCCTTTTGAGTTCCATGTACAAGAACCCTTTCCACAGACGGTTCTACATGGACGACAAAATAGTTCTACCTGGAACCAGAAAGGTTTATCCTATAGGGACGGCTGAATAAACCTTTTGCAACCTATTTTCTACTTATATCATCTGTATCTCAGTAGATGAGCTCATCTGTATCCATCTCTACTGTCATCTGTATCCATCTCTACTGAGGTCATCTGTATCCATCTCTACTGAGGTCATCTGTATCCATCTCTACTGAGGTCATCTGTATCCATCTCTACTGAGGTCATCTGTATCCATCTCTACTGAGGTCATCTGTATCCATCTCTACTGAGGTCATCTGTATCCATCTCTACTGAGGTCATCTGTATCCATCTCTACTGTCATCTGTATCCATCTCTACTTAGATCATCTGTATCCATCTCTACTGAGGTAATCTGTATCCATCTCTACTGAGGTCATCTGTATCCATCTCTACTGAGGTCATCTGTATCCATCTCTACTTAGATCATCTGTATCCATCTCTACTGAGGGCATCTGTATCCATCTCTACTGAGGTCATCTGTATCCATCTCTACTGAGGTAATCTGTATCCAGCTCTACTGTCACCTGTATCTATCTCTACTGAGGTCATCTGTATCAATCTCTACTTAGATCATCTGTATCCATCTCTACTGAGGTCATCTGTATCCATCTCTACTGAGGTCATCTGTATCCATCTCTACTGAGGTCATCTGTATCCTACTGAGGTAATCTGTATCCATCTCTACTTAGATCATCTGTATCCATCTCTACTGAGGTAATCTGTATCCATCTCTACTGAGGTCATCTGTATCCATCTCTACTTAGATCATCTGTATCCATCTCTACTGAGGTCATCTGTATCCATCTCTACTGTCATTTGTATCCATCTCTACTGAGGTCATCTGTATCCATCTCTACTGAGATCATCTGTATCCATCTCTACTGAGATCATCTATATCCATCTCTACTGAGATCATCTGTATCCATCTCTACTTAGATCATCTGTATCCATCTCTACTGAGGTCATCTGTATCCATCTCTACTGAGGTCATCTGTATCCATCTCTACTTAGATCATCTGTATCCATCTCTACTGAGGTCATCTGTATCCATCTCTACTGTCATTTGTATCCATCTCTACTGAGGTCATCTGTATCCATCTCTACTTAGATCATCTGTATCCATCTCTACTGAGATCATCTGTATCCATCTCTACTGAGATCATCTGTATCCATCTCTACCCATCTTTACTGAGATCATCTGTATCCATCTCTATACTCCTGGTGTCTGGGAGCCGATGTAGGATGCGCCCCAAATTATACCCCATTCCCTACAACCTTGAACAGAGCCCTCGGGGGGCATTTGGGACGCAGCTGTAGCATAGATACTACAGGCAGCAGGCCATCAGCTAATGGAGCAATATCAACTCATTTAAAGAGCTAACCTTTTAGAGAGACAGAGAGAGAGAGAGAGAGAGAGAGAGAGAGAGAGAGGGAGAGAGAGGGAGAGAGAGAGGAAGAGGGAGAGAGAGGGAGAGAGAGAAAGAGGGAGAGAGAGTGAGATAGAGAGACAGGGAGACCGACAGAGAGAGAGGGAGAGAGAGACAGGGGTGTAGTGAAAGAAATTGACCCCTGGGACATGTGGCTACTGCAAGGGAAGGGGGATGTCATTCATCAAGTGATTCAATTAGCTAACAACACAAAGGAGTGATGTCATTGGGGGGGGACACAAGGCTGGGAAATGATGTGGGTTGGGGAAGGGACTGATATTGATCACATGCTCTGACACCACTGTTTAGCTGGAATATTTCCCCACAAGTTAGTCCCCTTCCCCGGGTGCTGCTGTTTGGTGAGATGACTACCCTGTATCAGAGGTGAGATGACTACCCTGTATTAGAGGTGAGATGACTACCCTGTATCAGAGGTGAGATGACTACCCTGTATCAGAGGTGAGATGACTACCCTGTATCAGAGGTGAGATGATTACCCTGTAACAGAGCTGAGATGACTACCCTGTATCAGAGGTGAGATGACTACCCTGTATCAGAGGTGAGATGACTACCCTGTATCAGAGGTGAGATGACTACCCTGTATCAGAGGTGAGATGACTACCCTTTATCAGAGGTGAGGTGACTACCCTGTATCAGAGGTGAGATGACTACCCTGTATCAGAGGTGAGATGACTACCCTGTATCAGAGGTGAGATGACTACCCTGTATCAGGGGTGAGATGACTACCCTGTATCAGAGGTGAGATGACTACCCTGTATCAGGGGTGAGATGACTACCCTGTATCAGAGGTGAGATGACTACCCTGTATCAGAGGTGAGATGACTACCCTGTATCAGAGGTGAGATGCTTACAGTGTGTGTGTGTGTGTGTGTGTGTGTGTGTGTGTGTGTGTGTGTGTGTGTGTGTGGTGAGAAGCCTACCTTGTGCCATCCCTTCATCGGCCACTTCCTCCTCTTCAACATGTATCCATCCTGCTTCTGGGGCTCCTGGACATTACTGTGTCCTCCACGCAGCCCCTCTACAATCTCCCAACTGTCCTGTAGACACAACAAGGTTACACACAGCACCTCTACAATCTCCCAACTGTCTTGTAAACACAACAAGGTTACACACAGCCCCTCTACAATCTCCCAACTGTCCTGTAGACACACAACAAGGTTACACACAGCCCCTCTACAATCTCCCAACTGTCCTGTAGACACACAACAAGGTTACACACAGCCCCTCTACAATCTCCCAACTGTCCTGTAGACACACAACAAGGTTACACACAGCCCCTCTACAATCTCCCAACTGTCCTGTAGACACAACAAGGTTACACACAGCCCCTCTACAATCTCCCAACTGTCCTGTAGACACAACAAGGTTACACACAGCCCCTCTACAATCTCCCAACTGTCCTGTAAACACACAACAAGGTTACACACAGCCCCTCTACAATCTCCCAACTGTCCTGTAGACACACAACAAGGTTACACACAGCCCCTCTACAATCTCCCAACTGTCCTTTAGACACACAACAAGGTTACACACAGCCCCTCTACAATCTCCCAACTGTCCTGTAGACACACAATCCTGTAGACACACAACAAGGTTACACACAGCCCCTCTACAATCTCCCAACTGTCCTGTAGACACACAACAAGGTTACACACAGCCCCTCTACAATCTCCCAACTGTCCTGTAAACACACAACAAGGTTACACACAGCCCCTCTACAATCTCCCAACTGTCCTGTAAACACAACAAGGTTACACACAGCCCCTCTACAATCTCCCAACTGTCCTGTAGACACACAACAAGGTTACACACAGCACCTCTACAATCTCCCAACTGTCCTGTAGACACACAACAAGGTTACACACAGCCCCTCTACAATCTCCCAACTGTCCTGTAAACACACAATCCTGTACACACACAACAAGGTTACACACAGCCCCTCTATAATCTCCCAACTGTCCTGTAGACACACAACAATGTTACACACAGCCCCTCTACAATCTCCCAACTGTCCTGTAGACACACAACAAGGTTACACACAGCCCCTCTACAATCTCCCAACTGTCCTGTAGACACACAACAAGGTTACACACAGCCCCTCTACAATCTCCCAACTGTCCTGTAAACACACAATCCTGTAGACACACAACAAGGTTACACACAGCCCCTCTATAATCTCCCAACTGTCCTGTATACACACAACAAGGTTACACACAGCCCCTCTACAATCTCCCAACTGTCCTGTAGACACACAACAAGGTTACACACAGCCCCTCTATAATCTCCCAACTGTCCTGTAGACACACAACAATGTTACACACAGCCCCTCTACAATCTCCCAACTGTCCTGTAGACACACAACAAGGTTACACACAGCCCCTCTACAATCTCCCAACTGTCCTGTAAACACACAATCCTGTAGACACACAACAAGGTTACACACAGCCCCTCTATAATCTCCCAACTGTCCTGTATACACACAACAAGGTTACACACAGCCCCTCTACAATCTCCCAACTGTCCTGTAGACACACAACAAGGTTACACACAGCCCCTCTACAATCTCCCAACTGTCCTGTAGACACACAACAAGGTTACACACAGCACCTCTACAGTCTCCCAACTGTCCTGTAAACACAACAAGGTTAGATTATTATTTTTATATAATGTCTGTGTCCCAAATGGCATCCTATTCCCTATATGCACTACTTTTCACCAGGGCCCATAGGTATCTGGTCAAATCTAGTACACTACTAGGAAATAGGATGCCATTTGGGACAAAGCCCAAGTATAAACTGACTAGCCAGTAAACAATAGTGTTTTATAAACAGACTGTTCCGTTTCCCACAGAGACCAGTCAGAATGTCAGGAGGGGGTGGTGACCTCTGTAAGAAAGAGAGAGAGATGAGGAAGAGAGAGAGAGAGAGAGAGAGAGAGAGAGAGAGAGAGAGAGAGATGAGACAGCGAGAGAGAGAGAGAGAGATGAGAGAGATAGAGAGAAAGAGATGAGGAAGAGAGAGCCAGAGAGAGAGAGAGAGAGAGAGAGAGAGAGTGAGAGAGCGAGAGATAGAGAGTGAGAGAGAGAGCGAGAGATAGAGAGAAAGAGAGAGAGATGAGGAAGAGAGAGAGATGAGGAAGAGAGCGAGAGAGAGAGAGAGAGAGAGAGAGAGAGAGAGAGAGAGAGAGAGAGAGAGACGCACACCTTTCCTGTAGTAACTACCTCAGTAAGACTCTACCTTTCCTGTAGTAACTACCTCAGTAAATAGACTCTACCTTTCCTGTAGTAACTACCTCAGTAAATAGACTCTACCTTTCCTGTAGTAACTACCTCAGTAAGACTCTACCTTTCCTGTAGTAACTACCTCAGTAAATAGACTCTACCTTTCCTGTAATAACTACCTCAGTAAGACTCTACCTTTCCTGTAGTAACTACCTCAGTAAATAGACTCTACCTTTCCTGTAGTAACTACCTCAGTAATTAGACTCTACCTTTCCTATAATAACTACCTCAGTAATTAGACTCTACCTTTCCTGTAGTAACTACCTCAGTAATTAGACTCTACCTTTCCTATAGTAACTACCTCAGTAATTAGACTCTACCTTTCCTGTAGTAACTACCTCAGTAATTAGACTCTACCTTTCCTATAGTAACTACCTCAGTAATTAGACTCTACCTTCCCTGTAATAACTAATCTAATCCGCTACACAATATTCACAGAGCTGATGGCTGGACAGACGGGTCGGGGTGGGAGGGAGGGACAGAGTAATGATCTTGATAATACGGCCAGATGATGAGATTAGAGATTATAATCATATATCCAGGTCAATGTGTTAACCTCACTGAGAGAGATAACACTCACACACAAACACACACACACACACACATGTACAGTACATTGTGTAATATACCGATGGTCCCTAACTAGCTCCATAGGGATATCCAAAGTGAAACCACATTTACCACGAGTTGGCATGTGGTCAGGACTGAAATAAACCCAACCTTCATTTACGTTGTGACATACTCAAGTTCAAAACTCAATTTTGGACGAGACTGACTTTATGACAAAAATGATCCTACAGTAGTTCAATTCTGACAGCAGAATAAAAGTTTCTGACAAATACTGATACCACATAAGTTGTTTTTTAAATGAGAAGTTGTTTTTTAGGGAAGGGAGGTCTCTTTAAGGGAGGGGGGGCTCTTTAAGGGAGGGAGGGAGGGAGGTCTTTAAGGGAGGGAGGTCTTTAAGGGAGGGAGGGAGGTCTTTAAGGGACCGAGGTCTTTAAAGGAGGGAGATAGGGAGGGATAGGGAGGGGTAGGGAGGTCTTTAAGAGGGAGGTCTGTAAGGGGGGGAGAGAGGTGTTTGGGAGGGAGATCTTTAAGGGAGGTAGGGCTCTTTAAGGGAGTGAGAGAGGACTTCAAGGGGGAGGGAGGTCTTTAAGGGGGAGAAGGAGGTCTTTGGGAGGGAGGTCTCTTTAAGGGAGGGAGGTATTTAAGGGAGGGAGGGCTCTTTAAGGGAGGGAGGGCTCTTTAAGGGCAACTAAAGGGAGGGAGGTCTTTAATAAGGGAGGGAGGAAGTCTTTAAGGGAGGGAGGGCTCTATAAGGGAGAGAGGGAAGTCTTTAAGGGAGGGAGGGCGGGCTATATTAGGGAGGGAGGGAAGTCTTTAACTTCTTCGATATAGGGGGCGGTCTTTTAATTTTTAGATAAAAAAACGTTCCCGTTTTAAACAAGGATATTTTGTCACGAAAAGATGCTCGACTATGCATATAATTGACAGCTTTGGAAAGAAAACAGTCCAAAATCTGCAAAGATATCATCTGTGAGTGCCACAGAACTGATGCTACAGGCGAAACCAAGATGAAATTTCAAACAGAAAATGCCCCAGATTTTGAATGCGCTGTGTTCCAATGTCTCCTTATATGGCTGTGAATGCGCCAGGAATGAGCTTACACTTTCTGTCGTTTCCCCAAGGTGTCTGCAGCATTGTGACGTATTTGTAGGCATATCATTGGAAGATTGACCATAAGAGACTACATTTACCAGGTGCTCGCTTGGTGTCCTCCGTTGCAATTATTGCGTAATCTCCACCTGCGTGTATTTTTCCATTTGCTCCAGAGGAGAAACCCAACTGCCACGAATGCCTTATCATCGAATAGATATGTGAAAAATACCTTGAGGATTGATTCTAAACAACGTTTGCCATGTTTCTGTCGATATTATGGAGTTAATTTGGAAAAAAGTTTGGCGTTGTAATGACTGAATTTTCTGGGGTTTTTCTAAGCAAAACGTGATGAACAAAACAGAGCGACAAATAATATTTTTGGAAAAACTGAACATTTGCTATCTAACTGAGAGTCTCCTCATTGAAAACATCCGAAGTTCTTCAAAGGTAAATTATTTTATTTGAATGCTTTTCTTGTTTTTGTGAAAATGTTGCCTGCTGAATGCTAGGCTTAATGCTATGCTAGCTATCAATACTCTTACACAAATGCTTGTGTAGCTATGGTTGAAAAGCATATTTTGAAAATCTGAGATGACAGTGTTGTTAACAAGAGGCTAAGCTTGTGAGCCAATATATTTATTTTATTTAATTTGTGATTTTCATGAATAGTTAACGTTGCGTTATGGTAATGAGCTTGAGGCTATGATTATGCTCCCGGATACGGGATTGCTCGATGCAAGAAGTTAAGGGAGGGAGGTCTGTAGTACAGTAATTCAACAGCTTACTACACTGTAGTCTCTATTCAGTCTGGATCCCTGAAGTGTTTACAGATCACGTGATGGAGATGTAAAGGTCATTTCAGATTGAGACGTGAATACAGTGTCCGCTAACGCCAGAACATTTACATTTCAATCCCGCTGTAACGCTGAGCTTCAGCAATACGGCTTGAATAGAGCCCTATGTGACTGGGCTCATCATCACAGACCACCTGACAACAACAACACAGAGTTAGTGGGAATCCTGCAGCAGCCAAGCATCAAATACTTATGACTGTACAGTCTTATGTATGACTGTTATCCTTTTGATGGTTTGCATTAACAATGTATTTTCAGCGTGCTCTTTTTGTGGTCCTGAATATTTAAAACGGTGAACCATCGCTGAGGGCAAGGCGCTCTGGAAACGATGGGTTTCATTTTCCAAACAGAGACATTCATTATGTTCTCTTCCTGACTGGAGATAGCTGTGACATTAATGAGTGTGTGTGTGTGTGTGGTCGGTGTTACCTGTCGGCTGTCGTGTTTGGAGGAGGAGCTGCTGTTGCTGTGTGAGGGGGAAGAGATCTTGTGAGACATGGCTGAACTCCTCTCCTCTGAGCCCATCTCCCTGCAGGCCGTCTCCCTACCCCTGCAGGCCGTCTCCCTGCCTCTCCCTGCCCCTGCAGGCCGTCTCCCTGGGGCTTGAGGATCCTCTCTCCTTGGGACTTGGGCTTCTCTGGGTCAGTGAGGCGCTACAACCTTGTCCATCTGGAACATCCCCTCACTGAGAGACAGAGAGAGAGAGAGAGAGAGAGAGAGAGAGAGAGAGAGAGAGAGAGAGAGAGAGAAAGAGAGAGAGAGATGGAGAGAGAGAGAGAGAGAGGAGATGGATTGGAGAGGGAGAGGCAGGGATGTTATTGATCTTTAGGAACATTTAATTGGCACCATTTAGCTAATAACTATTGTATATACATAGCAAATTCAAATGCAAAAAAGTTTTTAAAAAGGTCACTGTTGAAGAGAGAGTTCACATATCAGATGAAGGGAGAACTGAAGTCCTAAAAAGCTTTGAAGCTCCTTAGTCTCACTGGGAAACACAACCACTCTGAGCGAGAGAGATGTTGTTCTGACAGAGTGCTTCCTTTTAGCTGCGTCTGTGTCCCAAATGGAACCCTATTCTCCAAATTGTTCACTATGTTTGACCAGAGGGTCAAAAGAGAATAGGGGCCCATTTGGGACGAAGCCTGTGATTCACTGTGCTGGTGAGTCATGGTCCAACAGTATGGACTGTCAACATTCATCAACGTACATACAGTGTGATGAACAGACACTTGTGCCCCCTTAATTGAAGCAAAATAGAAACAAATATTAATGTGCAATAATTACCGCTTGATCATACAGGATAGTGGTGAATAAATATCACATCACTGTCTGGCAACTAAGGTGACTAATGTCTTTGGTGTGTATCAGTAGATGAGCTTCACAGTGTGTGTGTGTGTGTGTGTGTGTGTGTGTGTGTGTGTGTGTGTGTGTGTGTGTGTGTGTGTGTGTGTGTGTGTGTGTGTGTGTGTGTGTGTGTCGTTGTGAGAATGATAAACAACCTGGGTGAACTAAGGTAACTGTAAATTATACCGTCAGTTCACAAGGCAACATACAGCAGGCAATCAATGCAACATGCTTTACTGATGCTAAAAGAACAGATGTGCTACTGAATGTGTGGCCAATCAATCTCACTGGAGTTCCAATCAATCTCAGTGGAGTTCCAATCAATCTCAGTGGAATTCCAATCAACCTCACTGGAGTTCCAATCAATCTCACTGGAGTTCCAATCAATCTCCCTGGAGTTCCAATCAATCTCACTGGAGTTCCAATCAATCTCACTGGAGTTCCAATCAATCTCCCTGGAGTTCCAATCAATCTCACTGGAGTTCCAATCAATCTCACTGGAGTTCCAATCAATCTCACTGGAGTTCCAATCAATCTCACTGGAGTTCCAATCAATCTCACTGGAGTTCCAATCAATCTCACTGGAGTTCCAATCGATCTCACTGGAGTTCTAATCAATCTCCCTGGAGTTCCAATCAATCTCCCTGGAGTTCCAATCAATCTCACTGGCGTTCCAATCAATCTCACTGGAGTTCCAATCAATCTCACTGGAGTTCCAATCAATCTCACTGGCGTTCCAATCAATCTCACTGGAGTTCCAAAGTAGTTTCTTTTAAATTGTTTAACTTGGGTCAAACATTTCATGTAGCCTTCCACAAGCTTCCCACAATAAGTTGGGTGAATTTTGGCCCATTCCTCCTGACAGAGCTGGTGTAACTGAGTCAGGTTTGTAGGCCTCCTTGCTCGCACACGCTTTTTCAGTTCGGCCCACAAATTTTCTATAGGAATGAGGTCAGGGCTTTGTGATGGCCACTCCAATACCTTGACTTTGTTGTCCTTAAGCCATTTTGCCACAACTTTGGAAGTATGCTTGGGGTCATTGTCCATTTGGAAGACGTATTTGCGACCAAGCTTTAACTTCCTGACTGATGTCTTGAGATGTTGCTTCAATATATCCAAATAATTTTCCTCCCTCATGATTCCGTGTATTTTGTGAAGTGCACCAGTCCCTCCTGCAGCAAAGCACCACCACAACATGATGCTGCCACTCCTGTGCCTCACAGTTGGGATGGTGCTCTTCAGCTTGCAGAACTCCCCCTTTTTCTTCCAAACAAACATAAAGATGGTCATTATGGCCAAACAGTTATATTTTTGTTTCATCAGACCAGAGGACATTTCCACAAAGAGCACAACCTTTGTCCCCATGTGCAGTTGCAAACCGTAGTCTGGGTTTTTTATGGTGGTTTTGGAGCAGTGGCTTCTTCCATGCTGAGCGGCCTTTCAGATTATGTCGATATAGGACTCGTTTTACTGTGGATATAGATACTTTTGTACCTGTTTCCTACAGCATCTTCACAAGGTCCTTTGCTGTTGTTCTGGGATTGATTTGCACTTTTCGCACCAAAGTACGTTGATCTCCTTCCTGAGGGGTATGACGGCTGCCTGGTCCCATGGTGTTTATACTTGCATACTATTGTTTGTACAGATGAACGTGGTACCTTCAGGCGTTCGGAAATTGCTCCCAAGGATGAACCAGACTTGTGGAGGTCAACTATTTTTTTCTGAGGTCTTGGCTGATTTCTTTTGATTTTCCCATGATGTCAAGCAAAGAGGCACTGAGTTTGAAGGTAGGCCTTGAAATACATCCACAGGTACACCTCCAATTGACTCAAATGATGTAATTTAGCCTATCAGAAGCTTCTAAAGCTATGACATAATTTTCTGGAATTTTCCAAGCTTTTTAAAGGCACAGTCAACTTAGTGTATGTAAACTTCTGACCCACTGGAATTGTCATACAGTGAATTATAAGTGAAATAATCTTCTGTAAACAATTGTTGGAAAAATGACTTGTGTCATGCACAAAGTAGATGTCCTAACTAACTTGCCAAAACTCTAGTTTGTTTGAGAGTTTGAAAAACGAGTTTTAATGATTCCAATCTAAGTGTATGTAAACTTTGAAAAACTTCCGACTTCAAATGTACGTATATATTATTATTTTGTTTTAGTATGCTGTCTGTAGGTCTGCCTGTCTGTGTGAGCGTCTGTCTGTCTGGGATGGGATAGTATGAAGAATGGTTCATTTCCACTGGATCACATACCATGTTAACCACTAAACCCCCTGGAGTCAGCCAGTCAGGAACTCTATACAGCCGGGGGCCAAGGTCTGCATCCCAAATGGCACCCTATTCCCTATATAGATTAGTGCACTACTTTTTTTCCCTTTTTTTGAACCTTTATTTAACTAGGCAAGTCAGTTAAGAACAAATTCTTATTTTCAATGACGGCCTAGGAACAGTGGGTTAACTGGTCTAGGAACAGCGGGTTAACTGGTCTATGAACAGTGGGTTAACTGCCTGTTCAGGGGCAGAATGACAGATTTTTACCTTGTCTGCTCGGGGATTCGAACTGAACTGAGCCCTATGGGATCCTAGTCAAGAGTGGTGCACTATGTAGGGAATAGGGTAGCATTTGGAACACAAACCACGTGTGTCTCACCAAGTAACAGTGTGTGTGTGTGACAGGTGTGTGACTAGGTGAGTGTGATGTTACCATAGAGATATATACCGTATACTGTATTATATGTAATATAGGCTATATAATAGGTTATAATTCTGTGGTATACAGCATCTCCCACCAGCCCAGCCTCATACCAGCCTCATACCAGCCCAGCCTCATACCAGTCTCATACCAGCCTCATACCAGCCCAGCCTCATACCAGCCCAGCCTCATACCAGCCTCATACCAGCCCAGCCTCATACCAGCCCAGCCTCATACCAGCCTCATACCAGCCCAGCCTCATACCAGCCCAGCCTCATACCAGCCTCATACCAGCCCAGCCTCATACCAGCCTCATACCAGCCCAGCCTCATACCAGCCTCATACCAGCCCAGCCTCATACCAGCCTCATACCAGCCTCATACCAGCCTCATACCAGCCCAGCCTCATACCAGCCTCATACCAGCCCAGCCTCATTCCAGCCTCATACCAGCCCAGCCTCATACCAGCCCAGCCTCATACCAGCACAGCCTCATACCAGCCTCATACCAGACCAGCCTCATACCAGCCTCATACCAGCCTCATACCAGCCCAGCCTCATACCAGCCTCATACCAGCCCAGCCTCATACCAGCCTCATACCAGCCCAGCCTCATACCAGCCTCATACCAGCCTCATACCAGCCCAGCCTCATACCAGCACAGCCTCATACCAGCCTCATACCAGCCCAGCCTCATACCAGCCTCATACCAGCCCAGCCTCATACCAGCCTCATACCAGCCCAGCCTCATACCAGCCTCATACCAGCCTCATACCAGCCCAGCCTCATACCAGCCTCATACCAGCCCAGCCTCATACCAGCCTCATACCAGACAAATACCAGCCTCATACCAGCCCAGCCTCATACCAGCCTCATACCAGCCCAGCCTCATACCAGCCTCATACCAGCCCAGCCTCATACCAGCCCAGCCTCATACCAGCCCCAGCCTCATACCAGCCCCAGCCTCATACCAGCCCCAGCCTCATACCAGCCCAGCCCAGTCCAGTCCAGCCCAGTTCAGCCCATACTAGTCCAGCCCAGCCTCATACCAGCCCAGCCTCATACCAGCCCAGCCCAGCCCAGTCCAGCCCAGTTCAGCCCTGCTCAGCCCATACTAGTCCAGTCCAGTCCAGCCCAGTTCAGCCCTGCTCAGCCCATACTAGTCCAGCCCAGCCCAGTCCAGTCCAGCCCAGTTCAGCCCTGCTCAGCCCATACTAGTCCAGCCCAGTCCAGTTCAATCCAGTCTAGTCAAGTCGAGCCTAGTCTCCCATCAGTCATGCAGTCTGTAGGGCTGCTACTCTGATACACACCAAGGTTAATCACATTACCCAGCTTCCTCCTCCACTGCATCATGTCTAGTAGGCTACAGTCTCTAGGGTTTCACAGACAGTGGGCCTGACGGTCACCTGGAACCCCCCCCTACAGAGCTCTGCTACACACCAAGGTTAATCACATTACCCAGCTCTGTATCCAGCAACACTCAGCTTCCTCCTCCACTGCATCATGTCTAGTAGGCTACAGTCGCCGGGGTTTCACAGACAGTGGGCCTGACGGTCACCTGGAACCCCCCCTACAGAGCTCTGATACACACCAAGGTTAATCATATTACCCAGCTTCCTCTTCCACTGCATCATGTCTAGTAGGCTACAGTCTCTAGGGTTTCACAGACAGTGAGCCTGACGGTCACCTGACACCCCCTGCCTGTCCCTGTCCTGTAGTCAAACCCAGGATCCATCTCCACTCTCCCATCACACACACACACACACACACACACACACACACACACACACACACACACACACACACACACACACACACAATCTCTTTAAACCCTCTATGCTCATTTGAGACCCCTCTTTCAAAGTCACTGAGATATCTTCTTCTAGCCATAGTAGCCAAAATAATGGGCAACTGGGCCTTTTTATACATGACCCTAAGCATGATGGGATGTGAATTGCTTAATTAACTCAGCAACCACACCTGGTGTCTATATACATGTGTCTCTCATTTACTCAAGTGTTTCCTTTATTTTGGCAGTTACCTGTACACCTTATTGCTCTAATACAAATTAGTCTCCCAAATGTGACCCTATAGTGGAAACCTACAGGAGGGTATCTCTCCAGGAACTGGGTTGGAGTTGAAACCTACAGGAGGGTATCTCTCCAGGAACTGGGTTGGAGTTGAAACCTACAGGAAGGTATCTCTCCAGGAACAGGGTTGGAATTCAAACCTACAGGAGGGTATCTCTCCAGGAACAGGGTTGGAATTAAAACCTACAGGAGGGTATCTCTCCAGGAACTGGGTTGGAGTTGAAACCTACAGGAGGGTATCTCTCCAGGAACTGGGTTGGAGTTGAAACCTACAGGAGGGTATCTCTCCAGGAACTGGGTTGGAGTTAAAACCTACAGGAGGGTATCTCTCCAGGAACAGGGTTGGAATTAAAACCTACAGGAAGGTGTCTCTCCAGGAACAGGGTTGGAATTAAAACCTACAGGAAGGTGTCTCTCCAGGAACAGGGTTGGAATTAAAACCTACAGGAAGGTGTCTCTCCAGGAACAGGGTTGGAGTTAAAAACCTACAGGAAGGTATCTCTCCAGGAACAGGGTTGGAGTTAAAACCTACAGGAAGGTATCTCTCCAGGAACAGGGTTGGAGTTAAAACCTACAGGAAGGTATCTCTCCAGGAACAGGGTTGGAGTTAAAACCTACAGGAGGGTACCTCTCCAGGAACAGCTTTATAGAGCCCTGCGCTAGAACCTGACAGAAGAGACTACTGAGGCAATGAATATCTTATCTTAATATAATATCTTATCTTAAAATGAAAGGCAATGACGCAGTTACAAGAGGTCCTATATTTCTGAGACAATCAGTGTTTCTGACCCAAACTCAACCCCTTATCAAATAAAATGACTATGTCTGAAGTGCCTATTAAAGTCAAATGAATAGGTGGAAGGCTTCAGGTCTCAAACCCTGTTATTGAATAGCTGTGTCATAGGGATTTCCAGCCATACACCCGCCCGCCCACACACACACACACACACACACACACACACACACACACACACACACACACACACACACACACACACACACACACACACACACACACACACACACATACGTTCCTTTGAAAGCATCTCTCAGTCATCATAGAGTTCCTACTTGCGTCCATAAATAACCACACAATGCATGGCCAAGCGCGTGGGGAAGGTGACTAACGTATGGTGAATATTCCAGTAAACCCAGGGAGTACTGTCACACCGTCTCTGTGACGGTGTGAAGGATATTATTGTAAAGAAGGAAGGAGGAATAGGAGGAGGAGCATATTATTGTAGAGGAGGAATATGAGGAGGATATTAATGTAGAGGAGGAATAGGAGGAGGATATTAATGTAGAGGAGGAATAGGAGGAGGAATATGAGGATGGTATTAATGTAGAGGAGGAATAGGGGGCATAGGAGGAGGAAGGAGGAGGAAGAAGGAGCACACCATTCCTGATCAACGTCATTCCACAAGATCTGGGCCTGTATTTACACTGTTTCTCATCAACGTCATTCCACAAGATCTGGGCCTGTATTTACACTGTTTCTCATCAACGTCATTCCACAAGACCTGGGTATTCACAAAGCGTCTCAGAGTAGGAGTACTAATGTAGGATCAGGTCATTGTGATTTAAAAGGTGTTGTGAATACGGGCCCAGGCTTCTCCTCCAAGTATGTAGCTAGCGTGGTGTCTGACCAATCACACACCACAGATAGAAATATGGTGGATATCACAGCAAATAAAGTGCACATGATGTATGCATCCCAAATGGCACCCTATTCCCTTCCTAGTGCACTACTTCTGACCAGGGACCATAGAGAACAGGGTGCCAGTAGGGGATTCATGTGAAATCAGCCAGCGAGCTTTAATGAGATGTCGGATTATCAGCTCTATGGAGGGAGATGTCTAACGACACACACACACTAACAGGATGACTACAGCCGAGCGTTGCAAAATAAATGTAGAAATCTATATTATTCAATTATTGCACCCACTGCTGACTGACTAGAAACGATTTGGTTGACCATTTTATGTGTGGATTAAATGGTGGAGTAGAGGACCTTGTGCATTTCAGGTAAAATAACAACTCAATGTTTATATCCCAGTACAAATTAGCAAGATACAGCAAGCTAGCTAAATAGGACAAATTAGCTAACAACTGCAAGCTAACTAGCTACATTTCCATAAATGTTTCATGCTTTTCGACCTGTCCCCAAATTAATGTAATTGGTTCAGAGTTTGGTGTAGGGGAACAAAATACATTTATGCACGATGGCGCCCGTACGCAGCCGGTTTGGGTTCCGTGTAACGAACCAAAGTTTGTTAGTCTAATGGCCATTCTGCCCTTGTTGTTACTCACTCAGCAACGCCTCCCTCCATGTTGTGGTTTTTGGCAAAACATTTTGGAGGCTCGCTCAGCCCCTCTGATCACCACAGGCCTAAAACGGAGGGTTGGAGGGGGTGTGATGGTGTGTGGAGGGGGTGTGATGGTGTGTGGAGGGGTGGAGGGGGTGTGATGGTGTGTGGAGGGGTGGAGGGAGTGTGATGGTGTGTGGAGGGGTGGAGGGAGTGTGATGGTGTGTGGAGGGGTGGAGGGGGTGTAATGGTGTGTGGAGGGGTGGAGGGGGTGTGATGGTGTGTGGAGGGGTGGAGGGAGTGTGATGGTGTGTGGAGGGGTGGAGGGAGTGTGATGGTGTGTGGAGGGGGTGTGATGGTGTGTGGAGGGGGTGTGATGGTGTGGAGGGAGTGTGATGGTGTGTGGAGGGGTGGAGGGGGTGTGATGGTGTGTGGAGGGGTGGAGGGGGTGTGATGGTGTGTGGAGGGGTGGAGGGAGTGTGATGTGTGTGGAGGGGTGGAGGGAGTGTGATGGGGTGTGATGGTGTGTGGAGGGGGTGTGATGGTGTGGAGGGGTGGAGGGAGTGTGATGGTGTGTGGAGGGGTGGAGGGAGTGTGATGTGTGTGGAGGGGGTGTGATGGTGTGTGGAGGGGTGGAGGGAGTGTGATGGTGTGTGGAGGGGTGGAGGGAGTGTGATGGTGTGTGGAGGGGTGGAGGGAGTGTGATGGTGTGTGGAGGGGTGGAGGGAGTGTGATGTGTGTGGAGGGGTGGAGGGGGTGTGATGGTGTGTGGAGGGGTGGAGGGAGTGTGATGGTGTGTGGAGGGGGTGTGATGGTGTGTGGAGGGGTGGAGGGAGTGTGATGGTGTGTGGAGGGGTGGAGGGAGTGTGATGGTGTGTGGAGGGGTGGAGGGAGTGTGATGTGTGTGGAGGGGTGTGATGGTGTGTGGAGGGGGTGTGATGGTGTGTGGAGGGGTGGAGGGGGTGTGATGGTGTGTGAAGGGGTGGAGGGGGTGTGATGGTGTGTGGAGGGGTGGGGGGGTGGGCAGTAGCAAGGGTCTCTTGGCTTGGATGACGAGTCCTTAGTGTAGGGAAGGGCCAAACTGACTTAGAGCAGTGAAGGGGACTAAGTCTGTGATGGAAGAGAGAGAGAGAGAGAAGACTGGGGCCAAACCAGACTTAGAGCAGTGAAGGGGACTAAGTCTGTGATGGAAGAGAGAGAGAAGACTGGGGCCAAAACCAGACTTAGAGCAGTGAAGAGGACTAAGTCTGTGATGGAAGAGAGAGAGAAGACTGGGGCCAAAGTCTTACAGATTAATGGTTTATTTCCACCCATAAAAATAGCATATTCCACATGTTAAGTAAATAGTAGTGCACTAAATAGAGAATAGGGTGCTGTTTGGGACACATCCAACGTTAAGTAAGGAAGCCTGGTGTTGTTGGCACTGGACCCATAACAATCTAGTTAGAGACCATCTACCCAGAGACAAAACAACATATTCAACATCGTTGAGATTCTGGAGATTCAGACCAAGTCCTTCTATGCTCAAAGTGAATGTTTCATCCTGTTATAAAACAGTTATCTAGTCTGGTGAAGACTGGAGAAGCACACGTGGTGTTGCCTTCCATTGCACATTTCACTTTAATACAACAGCCCTGCTTTCTGAGAGCAAAGGATTGCCTCTCACTGTTTCTATGTGGTAGTACTATAGGCATGTGTCCTGGCATGTCTATAAAGTGGGCTGTTTCCGCCTGTTTTGTAGTAGGCAATACCCAGCCTATGACTCACAGAGACACACATCTCAGAGAAGAACCCCCACACAACAGCATTCCTGGGAAACAGTGGTGTTTACAAAAATGACAGGACTTAAGCTCTGAAGGCAGCTGCTGCTCTGCTATTACGTGCAACACTTACAGAGATGTAAATACTATACTCCCACTCTGAAGACACTATGAGTAGACAGTTACAGAGATGTAAATACTATACTCCCACTCTGAAGACACTATGAGTAGACAGTTACAGAGATGTAAATACTATACTCCCACTCTGAAGACAATATGAGTAGACAGTTACAGAGATGTAAATACTATACTCCCACTCTGAAGACAATATGAGTAGACAGTTACAGAGATGTAAATACTATACTCCCACTCTGAAGACAATATGAGTAGACAGTTACAGAGATGTAAATACTATACTCCCACTCTGAAGACACTCTGAAGACACTATGAGTAGACAGTTACAGAGATGTAAATACTATACTCCCACTCTGAAGACACTATGAGTAGACAGTTACAGAGATGTAAATACTATACTCCCACTCTGAAGACACTCTGAAGACACTATGAGTAGACAGTTACAGAGATGTAAATACTATACTCCCACTCTGAAGACACTATGAGTAGACAGTTACAGAGATGTAAATACTATACTCCCACTCTGAAGACACTATGAGTAGACAGTTACAGAGATGTAAATACTATACTCCCACTCTGAAGACACTATGAGTAGACAGAGACAGAGATGTAAATACTATACTCCCACTCTGAAGACACTATGAGTAGACAGTTACAGAGATGTAAATACTATACTCCCACTCTGAAGACACTATGAAGACACTCTGAGTAGACAGTTACAGAGATGTAAATACTATACTCCCACTCTGAAGACACTCTGAGTAGAGAGTTACAGAGATGTAAATACTATACTCCCACTCTGAAGACACTATGAAGACACTCTGAGTAGACAGTTACAGAGATGTAAATACTATACTCCCACTCTGAAGACACTCTGAAGACACTCTGAGTAGAGAGTTACAGAGATGTAAATACTATACTCCCACTCTGAAGACACTATGAAGACACTCTGAGTAGACAGTTACAGAGATGTAAATACTATACTCCCACTCTGAAGACACTATGAGTAGACAGTTACAGAGATGTAAATACTATACTCACACTCTGAAGACACTATGAGTAGACAGTTACAGAGATGTAAATACTATACTCACACTCTGAAGACACTATGAGTAGACAGTTACAGAGATGTAAATACTATACTCCCACTCTGAAGACACTATGAGTAGACAGTTACAGAGATGTAAATACTATACTCCCACTCTGAAGACACTATGAGTAGACAGTTACAGAGATGTAAATACTATACTCCCACTCTGAAGACACTCTGAGTAGACAGTTACAGAGATGTAAATACTATACTCCCACTCTGAAGACACTCTGAGTAGACAGTTACAGAGATGTAAATACTATACTCCCACTCTGAAGACAATATGAGTAGACAGTTACAGAGATGTAAATACTATACTCCCACTCTGAAGACACTATGAGTAGACAGTGACAGAGATGTAAATACTATACTCCCACTCTGAAGACACTATGAGTAGACAGTTACAGAGATGTAAATACTATACTCCCACTCTGAAGACACTATGAGTAGACAGTTACAGAGATGTACAATACTATACTCCCACTCTGAAGACACTATGAGTAGACAGTTACAGAGATGTAAATACTATACTCCCACTCTGAAGACACTATGAAGACACTATGAGTAGACAGAGACAGAGATGTAAATACTATACTCCCACTCTGAAGACACTATGAGTAGACAGTTACAGAGATGTAAATACTATACTCCCACTCTGAAGACACTATGAGTAGACAGTTACAGAGATGTAAATACTATACTCCCACTCTGAAGACACTCTGAAGACACTATGAGTAGACAGTTACAGAGATGTAAATACTATACTCCCACTCTGAAGACACTATGAAGACACTATGAGTAGACAGAGACAGAGATGTAAATACTATACTCCCACTCTGAAGACACTATGAGTAGACAGTTACAGAGATGTAAATACTATACTCCCACTCTGAAGACACTATGAGTAGACAGTTACAGAGATGTAAATACTATACTCCCACTCTGAAGACACTATGAGTAGACAGTTACAGAGATGTAAATACTATACTCCCACTCTGAAGACACTATGAGTAGACAGTTACAGAGATGTAAATACTATACTCCCACTCTGAAGACACTCTGAAGACACTATGAGTAGACAGTTACAGAGATGTAAATACTATACTCCCACTCTGAAGACACTATGAGTAGACAGAGACAGAGATGTAAATACTATACTCCCACTCTGAAGACACTATGAGTAGACAGAGACAGAGATGTAAATACTATACTCCCACTCTGAAGACACTCTGAAGACACTATGAGTAGACAGTTACAGAGATGTAAATACTATACTCCCACTCTGAAGACACTCTGAGTAGAGAGTTACAGAGATGTAAATACTATACTCCCACTCTGAAGACACTATGAGTAGACAGAGACAGAGATGTAAATACTATACTCCCACTCTGAAGACACTCTGAAGACACTATGAGTAGACAGTTACAGAGATGTAAATACTATACTCCCACTCTGAAGACACTCTGAGTAGAGAGTTACAGAGATGTAAATACTATACTCCCACTCTGAAGACACTATGAGTAGACAGAGACAGAGATGTAAATACTATACTCCCACTCTGAAGACACTCTGAAGACACTATGAGTAGACAGTTACAGAGATGTAAATACTATACTCCCACTCTGAAGACACTATGAGTAGACAGAGACAGAGATGTAAATACTATACTCCCACTCTGAAGACACTCTGAAGACACTATGAGTAGACAGTTACAGAGATGTAAATACTATACTCCCACTCTGAAGACACTATGAGTAGACAGAGACAGAGATGTAAATACTATACTCCCACTCTGAAGACACTATGAGTAGACAGAGACAGAGATGTAAATACTATACTCCCACTCTGAAGACACTATGAGTAGACAGTTACAGAGATGTAAATACTATACTCCCACTCTGAAGACACTATGAGTAGACAGTTACAGAGATGTAAATACTATACTCCCACTCTGAAGACACTCTGAGTAGACAGTTACAGAGATGTAAATACTATACTCCCACTCTGAAGACAATATGAGTAGACAGTTACAGAGATGTAAATACTATACTCCCACTCTGAAGACACTATGAAGACACTATGAGTAGACAGAGACAGAGATGTAAATACTATACTCCCACTCTGAAGACACTATGAGTAGACAGTTACAGAGATGTAAATACTATACTCCCACTCTGAAGACACTATGAGTAGACAGTTACAGAGATGTAAATACTATACTCCCACTCTGAAGACACTCTGAAGACACTATGAGTAGACAGTTACAGAGATGTAAATACTATACTCCCACTCTGAAGACACTATGAAGACACTATGAGTAGACAGAGACAGAGATGTAAATACTATACTCCCACTCTGAAGACACTATGAGTAGACAGTTACAGAGATGTAAATACTATACTCCCACTCTGAAGACACTATGAGTAGACAGTTACAGAGATGTAAATACTATACTCCCACTCTGAAGACACTATGAGTAGACAGTTACAGAGATGTAAATACTATACTCCCACTCTGAAGACACTATGAGTAGACAGTTACAGAGATGTAAATACTATACTCCCACTCTGAAGACACTCTGAAGACACTATGAGTAGACAGTTACAGAGATGTAAATACTATACTCCCACTCTGAAGACACTATGAGTAGACAGAGACAGAGATGTAAATACTATACTCCCACTCTGAAGACACTATGAGTAGACAGAGACAGAGATGTAAATACTATACTCCCACTCTGAAGACACTCTGAAGACACTATGAGTAGACAGTTACAGAGATGTAAATACTATACTCCCACTCTGAAGACACTCTGAGTAGAGAGTTACAGAGATGTAAATACTATACTCCCACTCTGAAGACACTATGAGTAGACAGAGACAGAGATGTAAATACTATACTCCCACTCTGAAGACACTCTGAAGACACTATGAGTAGACAGTTACAGAGATGTAAATACTATACTCCCACTCTGAAGACACTCTGAGTAGAGAGTTACAGAGATGTAAATACTATACTCCCACTCTGAAGACACTATGAGTAGACAGAGACAGAGATGTAAATACTATACTCCCACTCTGAAGACACTCTGAAGACACTATGAGTAGACAGTTACAGAGATGTAAATACTATACTCCCACTCTGAAGACACTATGAGTAGACAGAGACAGAGATGTAAATACTATACTCCCACTCTGAAGACACTCTGAAGACACTATGAGTAGACAGTTACAGAGATGTAAATACTATACTCCCACTCTGAAGACACTATGAGTAGACAGAGACAGAGATGTAAATACTATACTCCCACTCTGAAGACACTATGAGTAGACAGAGACAGAGATGTAAATACTATACTCCCACTCTGAAGACACTATGAGTAGACAGTTACAGAGATGTAAATACTATACTCCCACTCTGAAGACACTATGAGTAGACAGTTACAGAGATGTAAATACTATACTCCCACTCTGAAGACACTCTGAGTAGACAGTTACAGAGATGTAAATACTATACTCCCACTCTGAAGACAATATGAGTAGACAGTTACAGAGATGTAAATACTATACTCCCACTCTGAAGACACTATGAGTAGACAGAGACAGAGATGTAAATACTATACTCCCACTCTGAAGACACTATGAGTAGACAGTTACAGAGATGTAAATACTATACTCCCACTCTGAAGACACTATGAGTAGACAGTTACAGAGATGTAAATACTATACTCCCACTCTGAAGACACTATGAGTAGACAGAGACAGAGATGTAAATACTATACTCCCACTCTGAAGACAATATGAGTAGACAGTTACAGAGATGTAAATACTATACTCCCACTCTGAAGACACTATGAGTAGACAGTTACAGAGATGTAAATACTATACTCCCACTCTGAAGACACTATGAAGACACTCTGAGTAGACAGTTACAGAGATGTAAATACTATACTCCCACTCTGAAGACACTATGAGTAGACAGAGACAGAGATGTAAATACTATACTCCCACTCTGAAGACACTCTGAAGACACTCTGAGTAGACAGTTACAGAGATGTAAATACTATACTCCCACTCTGAAGACACTATGAGTAGACAGTTACAGAGATGTAAATACTATACTCCCACTCTGAAGACACTCTGAGTAGACAGTTACAGAGATGTAAATACTATACTCCCACTCTGAAGACACTATGAGTAGACAGAGACAGAGATGTAAATACTATACTCCCACTCTGAAGACACTCTGAGTAGACAGTTACAGAGATGTAAATACTATACTCCCACTCTGAAGACACTATGAGTAGACAGTTACAGAGATGTAAATACTATACTCCCACTCTGAAGACACTATGAGTAGACAGTTACAGAGATGTAAATACTATACTCCCACTCTGAAGACACTATGAGTAGACAGAGACAGAGATGTAAATACTATACTCCCACTCTGAAGACACTCTGAGTAGACAGTTACAAAGATGTAAATACTATACTCCCACTCTGAAGACACTATGAGTAGACAGTTACAGAGATGTAAATACTATACTCCCACTCTGAAGACACTCTGAGTAGACAGTTACAGAGATGTAAATACTATACTCCCACTCTGAAGACACTATGAGTAGACAGTTACAGAGATGTAAATACTATACTCCCACTCTGAAGACACTATGAGTAGACAGAGACAGAGATGTAAATACTATACTCCCACTCTGAAGACACTCTGAGTAGACAGTTACAGAGATGTAAATACTATACTCCCACTCTGAAGACACTATGAGTAGACAGTTACAGAGATGTAAATACTATACTCCCACTCTGAAGACACTCTGAGTAGACAGAGACAGAGATGTAAATACTATACTCCCACTCTGAAGACACTCTGAGTAGACAGTTACAGAGATGTAAATACTATACTCCCACTCTGAAGACACTCTGAAGACACTATGAGTAGACAGTTACAGAGATGTAAATACTATACTCCCACTCTGAAGACACTATGAGTAGACAGTTACAGAGATGTAAATACTATACTCCCACTCTGAAGACACTATGAGTAGACAGAGACAGAGATGTAAATACTATACTCCCACTCTGAAGACACTATGAGTAGACAGTTACAGAGATGTAAATACTATACTCCCACTCTGAAGACAATATGAGTAGACAGTTACAGAGATGTAAATACTATACTCCCACTCTGAAGACACTATGAGTAGACAGTTACAGAGATGTAAATACTATACTCCCACTCTGAAGACACTATGAGTAGACAGTTACAGAGATGTAAATACTATACTCCCACTCTGAAGACACTCTGAGTAGACAGTTACAGAGATGTAAATACTATACTCCCACTCTGAAGACACTCTGAGTAGACAGAGACAGAGATGTAAATACTATACTCCCACTCTGAAGACACTATGAGTAGACAGTTACAGAGATGTAAATACTCTACTCCCACTCTGAAGACACTATGAGTAGACAGTTACAGAGATGTAAATACTATACTCCCACTCTGAAGACACTATGAGTAGACAGAGACAGAGATGTAAATACTATACTCCCACTCTGAAGACACTCTGAGTAGACAGTTACAGAGATGTAAATACTATACTCCCACTCTGAAGACACTATGAGTAGACAGTTACAGAGATGTAAATACTATACTCCCACTCTGAAGACACTATGAGTAGACAGAGACAGAGATGTAAATACTATACTCCCACTCTGAAGACACTATGAGTAGACAGTTACAGAGATGTAAATACTATACTCCCACTCTGAAGACACTCTGAGTAGACAGTTACAGAGATGTAAATACTATACTCCCACTCTGAAGACACTATGAGTAGACAGTTACAGAGATGTAAATACTATACTCCCACTCTGAAGACACTATGAGTAGACAGTTACAGAGATGTAAATACTATACTCCCACTCTGAAGACACTCTGAAGACACTATGAGTAGACAGTTACAGAGATGTAAATACTATACTCCCACTCTGAAGACACTCTGAAGACACTATGAGTAGACAGTTACAGAGATGTAAATACTATACTCCCACTCTGAAGACACTCTGAGTAGACAGTTACAGAGATGTAAATACTATACTCCCACTCTGAAGACACTATGAGTAGACAGTTACAGAGATGTAAATACTATACTCCCACTCTGAAGACACTCTGAGTAGACAGTTACAGAGATGTAAATACTATACTCCCACTCTGAAGACACTATGAGTAGACAGAGACAGAGATGTAAATACTATACTCCCACTCTGAAGACACTATGAGTAGACAGTTACAGAGATGTAAATACTATACTCCCACTCTGAAGACACTATGAGTAGACAGTTACAGAGATGTAAATACTATACTCCCACTCTGAAGACACTATGAGTAGACAGTTACAGAGATGTACATACTATACTCCCACTCTGAAGACACTCTGAGTAGACAGTTACAGAGATGTAAATACTATACTCCCACTCTGAAGACACTCTGAGTAGACAGTTACAGAGATGTACATACTATACTCCCACTCTGAAGACACTCTGAGTAGACAGTTACAGAGATGTAAATACTATACTCCCACTCTGAAGACAATATGAGTAGACAGTTACAGAGATGTAAATACTATACTCCCACTCTGAAGACACTATGAGTAGACAGTTACAGAGATGTAAATACTATACTCCCACTCTGAAGACACTATGAGTAGACAGAGACAGAGATGTAAATACTATACTCCCACTCTGAAGACACTCTGAGTAGACAGTTACAGAGATGTAAATACTATACTCCCACTCTGAAGACACTATGAGTAGACAGAGACAGAGATGTAAATACTATACTCCCACTCTGAAGACACTCTGAGTAGACAGTTACAGAGATGTAAATACTATACTCCCACTCTGAAGACACTCTGAGTAGACAGTTACAGAGATGTAAATACTATACTCCCACTCTGAAGACACTCTGAGTAGACAGTTACAGAGATGTAAATACTATACTCCCACTCTGAAGACACTATGAGTAGACAGTTACAGAGATGTAAATACTATACTCCCACTCTGAAGACACTATGAGTAGACAGAGACAGAGATGTAAATACTATACTCCCACTCTGAAGACAATATGAGTAGACAGTTACAGAGATGTAAATACTATACTCCCACTCTGAAGACACTCTGAGTAGACAGTTACAGAGATGTAAATACTATACTCCCACTCTGAAGACACTCTGAGTAGACAGTTACAGAGATGTAAATACTATACTCCCACTCTGAAGACACTATGAGTAGACAGAGACAGAGATGTAAATACTATACTCCCACTCTGAAGACACTATGAGTAGACAGTTACAGAGATGTAAATACTATACTCCCACTCTGAAGACACTATGAGTAGACAGAGACAGAGATGTAAATACTATACTCCCACTCTGAAGACACTATGAGTAGACAGAGACAGAGATGTAAATACTATACTCCCACTCTGAAGACACTATGAGTAGACAGAGACAGAGATGTAAATACTATACTCCCACTCTGAAGACACTATGAGTAGACAGTTACAGAGATGTAAATACTATACTCCCACTCTGAAGACACTATGAGTAGACAGAGACAGAGATGTAAATACTATACTCCCACTCTGAAGACACTCTGAGTAGACAGTTACAGAGATGTAAATACTATACTCCCACTCTGAAGACACTATGAGTAGACAGAGACAGAGATGTAAATACTATACTCCCACTCTGAAGACACTCTGAAGACAATATGAGTAGACAGTTACAGAGATGTAAATACTATACTCCCACTCTGAAGACAATATGAGTAGACAGTTACAGAGATGTAAATACTATACTCCCACTCTGAAGACACTCTGAGTAGACAGTTACAGAGATGTAAATACTATACTCCCACTCTGAAGACACTATGAGTAGACAGTTACAGAGATGTAAATACTATACTCCCACTCTGAAGACACTCTGAAGACACTATGAGTAGACAGTTACAGAGATGTAAATACTATACTCCCACTCTGAAGACACTATGAGTAGACAGAGACAGAGATGTAAATACTATACTCCCACTCTGAAGACACTATGAGTAGACAGTTACAGAGATGTAAATACTATACTCCCACTCTGAAGACACTCTGAAGACACTATGAGTAGACAGTTACAGAGATGTAAATACTATACTCCCACTCTGAAGACACTATGAGTAGACAGAGACAGAGATGTAAATACTATACTCCCACTCTGAAGACACTATGAGTAGACAGTTACAGAGATGTAAATACTATACTCCCACTCTGAAGACAATATGAGTAGACAGAGACAGAGATGTAAATACTATACTCCCACTCTGAAGACACTATGAGTAGACAGAGACAGAGATGTAAATACTATACTCCCACTCTGAAGACACTATGAGTAGACAGTTACAGAGATGTAAATACTATACTCCCACTCTGAAGACAATATGAGTAGACAGAGACAGAGATGTAAATACTATACTCCCACTCTGAAGACAATATGAGTAGACAGTTACAGAGATGTAAATACTATACTCCCACTCTGAAGACACTATGAGTAGACAGTTACAGAGATGTAAATACTATACTCCCACTCTGAAGACAATATGAGTAGACAGAGAGATAAAACATTTAATAAAAATAGTGACACAAGGGATAAATACACAGTGAGAACCAAAAAAGAGCATGAATATAGTCGATGTGCAGGGTAAATACGAGGTAGCAGATAGAACCGTCTGTGGCTGGAGTCTTTAACCATGTTTGGGGTCTTCTCCTGACTCCGCCTGGTATAGAGGCCATGGTTGGCAGGGAGCTGGGTCCCAGTGATGTACAGGGCCATGCTCACCAACCTCTGTAGTGCCTCGCGGTCGGGTGTCGAGCGGTGATGCAGAACCTTTTGAGGATCTGAAGGCCGATGCCAATTCTTTTCAGCCTCCTGAGGGGGAAGAGGCGTTGTCTTGCCTCCTGAGGGGGAAGAGGCGTTGTCGTGCCTCCTGAGGGGGAAGAGGCGTTGTCTTGCCTCCTGAGGGGGAAGAGGCGTTGTCTTGCCTCCTGAGGGGGAAGAGGCGTTGTCTTGCCTCCTGAGGGGGAAGAGGCGTTGTCTTGCACTCTTCACAACTGTGTGGGTGTGTGTGACCATGTTAATTCCTTAGTGACGTGGACACAGAGGAACTTGAAGCTCTCGACCCGCTCGACTACAGCCCCATCGATGTGGATGGGGGCGTGCTCACCCCTCCGTTTCCTGTCATCCACCATCAGCTCCTTTGTCTTGCTGAAGTTTAGGGAGGGGTTGCTGTCCTGGCACCACAGGTCTCTGACCTCCTCCCTATAGGCTTCCTCATCGTCGTCACTAGTCAGTCCTACCACTGTCGTGTCATCACCAAACTTCATGATGGTGTTGCGCCATGACGAGCACAGTACAGGAGAGGACTGAGCACACACCCCTAAGTGGCCCCCGTGTTGGTCAGTGTGGCGGATGTGTTGTTGTTCTTGGACCACAGGAGAGAGGACCACAGGAGAGAGGACCACAGGAGAGAGGACCACAGGAGAGAGGCTCACAGGAGAGAGGACCACAGGAGAGAGGCTCACAGGAGAGAGGCTCACAGGAGAGAGGCTCACAGGAGAGAGGCTCACAGGAGAGAGGCTCACAGGAGAGAGGACCACAGGAGAGAGGCTCACAGGAGAGAGGACCACAGGAGAGAGGACCACAGGAGAGAGGACCACAGGAGAGAGGCTCACAGGAGAGAGGCTCACAGGAGAGAGGCTCACAGGAGAGAGGACCACAGGAGAGAGGCTCACAGGAGAGAGGCTCACAGGAGAGAGGCTCACAGGAGAGAGGACCACAGGAGAGAGGCTCACAGGAGAGAGGCTCACAGGAGAGAGGCTCACAGGAGAGAGGACCACAGTAGAGAGGCTCACCCACTTTTTTGGTTACTACATGATTCCATATGTGTTATTTCATAGTTTTGAGTTCTTCACTATTATTTTACAATGTGGAAAATAGTCCAAATAAAGAAAAACCTTTGAATGAGCAGCTGTCCAAACGTTTGACTGGTGCTGTATAACTTCTCAGAGAGTTATTGTGTCCTAATGTTGACTGCATTATTTAAACACCATCATCCTAATGTTGACTGCATTATTTAAACAGCATCATCCTAATGTTGACTGCATTATTTAAACAGCATCATCGTAATGTTGACTGCATTATTTAAACAGCATCATCGTAATGTTGACTGCATTATTTAAACACCATCATCGTAATGTTGACTGCATTATTTAAACACCATCATCGTAATGTTGACTGCATTATTTAAACAGCATCATCGTAATGTTGACTGCATTATTTAAACACCATCATCCTAATGTTGACTGCATTATTTATAAACCATCATCCTAATGTTGACTGCATTATTTAAACACCATCATCCTAATGTTGACTGCATTATTTAAACAGCATCATCCTAATGTTGACTGCATTATTTAAACAGCATCATCGTAATGTTGACTGCATTATTTAAACAGCATCATCGTAATGTTGACTGCATTATTTAAACACCATCATCGTAATGTTGACTGCATTATTTAAACACCATCATCCTAATGTTGACTGCATTATTTAAACACCATCATTATAATGTTGACTGCATTATTTAAACAGCATCATCCTAATGTTGACTGCATTATTTAAACACCATCATCCTAATGTTGACTGCATTATTTAAACACCATCATCCTAATGTTGACTGCATTATTTAAACACCATCATCCTAATGTTGACTGCATTATTTAAACACCATCATCGTAATGTTGACTGCATTATTTAAACAGCATCATCGTAATGTTGACTGCATTATTTAAACACCATCATCCTAATGTTGACTGCATTATTTATAAACCATCATCCTAATGTTGACTGCATTATTTAAACACCATCATCCTAATGTTGACTGCATTATTTAAACACCATCATCCTAATGTTGACTGCATTATTTAAACAGCATCATCCTAATGTTGACTGCATTATTTAAACACCATCATCGTAATGTTGACTGCATTATTTAAACACCATCATCCTAATGTTGACTGCATTATTTAAACACCATCATCCTAATGTTGACTGCATTATTTATAAACCATCATCCTAATGTTGACTGCATTATTTAAACACCATCATCCTAATGTTGACTGCATTATTTAAACACCATCATCCTAATGTTGACTGCATTATTTAAACACCATCATCCTAATGTTGACTGCATTATTTAAACACCATCATCCTAATGTTGACTGCATTATTTATAAACCATCATCGTAATGTTGACTGCATTATTTGAACAACCATCATCGTAATGTTGACTGCATTATTTATAAACCATCATCGTAATGTTGACTGCATTATTTGAACAACCATCATCGTAATGTTGACTGCATTATTTAAACACCATCATCCTAATGTTGACTGCATTATTTAAACAACCATCATCGTGATGTTGACTGCATTATTTAAACAACCATCATCGTAATGTTGACTGCATTATTTGAACAACCATCATCGTAATGTTGACTGCATTATTTAAACACCATCATTATAATGTTGACTGCATTATTTAAACAGCATCATCCTAATGTTGACTGCATTATTTAAACACCATCATCCTAATGTTGACTGCATTATTTATAAACCATCATCGTAATGTTGACTGCATTATTTATAAACCATCATCGTAATGTTGACTGCATTATTTAAACAGCATCATCGTAATGTTGACTGCATTATTTGAACACCATCCTTTTACTGACTGTCTGAGAGAGAAAGGAGTTTTCTATCCACTACAGACTGACACTGGAGCAGACATTCCAACACCCCTCGTTTGTGTCCCAAATGGCACCCTCTTCCCTACATAGTGCACTACTTTTGACCAAATCACCAGAATCCAGGGATAATTCTCCACTGGGTGAAAAAGTAACTGAAGGAGATGTTGTGCTTTACACAAAGTGAGAAACCGTCCCACAGGACGACATGTAAAGCCTTGATGAAATGGTATTGTCAAAATGAATGGAATTCCATTGAAAGAGGCCAACTAACCTGAGGCCTTCATTATTTGGTCTTGTAAGATGTGAGGACAATTAAAAACAGCAACGTGGGTGGCTGGCAGGCTGCAGCATTCACCAAGCCTGACAGACACGTTTGTCCTGGTAACCAGCCACCTTGGCAACATCCCAAATGGCACCCTATTCCCTATACAGTGCCCATAGGGCTCTGCTCAGAAGTAGAGCACTTTATAAGGAATAGGGTACTATTTGGGACACAGTTCTTATCTCTGACAGCTCATCTGTCTACTAACAAAGCTATAGGGGAGGAGGGATACAAGACACAGATATAGACGAGGAGGAGGAGGAGGAGGAAGAGGGATACAAGACACAGATATAGAGGAGGAGGAGGAGGAGGAGGAGGAAGAATTCAATACACAGATATAGAGGAGGAGGAGGAGGAGGAGGGGGAAGGGGAGGATGAGGAAGAGGGATACAAGACACAGATATAGAGGAGGAGGAGGAGGAGGAGGAATACAAGACACAGATATAGAGGAGGAGGAGGAGGAGGAGGAGGAGGAGGAAGAGGGATACAAGACACAGATATAGAGGAGGAGGAGGAGGAAGAGGAGGAGGAGGAGGAGGAGGAGGAGGAGGAGGAAGAGGAATACAAGACACAGATATAGAGGAGGAGGAGGAGGACGGATACAAGACACAGATATAGACGAGGAGGAGGAGGAAGAGGAGGAGGAGGAAGAGGGATACAAGACACAGATATAGAGGAGGAGGAGGAGGAGGAGGACGGATACAAGACACAGATATAGACAAGGAGGAGGAGGAGGAGGAAGACGGATACAATACACAGATATAGAGGAGGAGGAGGAGGAGGAGGATGTGGAGGAGGAGGAGGATGTGGAGGAGGAGGAGGATGAGGAGGAGGAGGTGGAGGAGGAGGAGGCTGTGGAGGAGGAGGAGGAGAAAGAGGGATACAAGACATAGAAATAGAGGAGGAGGAGCAAAAGGGGGGGGATACAAGACTGTGACTGGTCTGGTACCAGAACTATAGGATCAAGGCTGTGACTGGTCTGGTACCAGAACTATAGGATCAAGGCTGTGACTGGTCTGGTACCAGAACTATAGGATCAAGGCTGTGACTGGTCTGGTACCAGAACTATAGGATCAAGGCTGTGACTGGTCTGGTACCAGAACTATAGGATCAAGGCTGTGACTGGTCTGGTACCAGAACTATAGGATCAAGGCTGTGACTGGTCTGGTACCAGAACTATAGGATCAAGGCTGTGACTGGTCTGGTACCAGAACTATAGGATCAAGACTGTGACTGGTCTGGTACCAGAACTATAGGATCAAGGCTGTGCCTGGTCTGATACCAGAACTATAGGATCAAGGCTGTGACTGGTCTGGTACCAGAACTATAGGATACAAGACTGTGACTGGTCTGGTACCAGAACTATAGGATCAAGGCTGTGACTGGTCTGGTACCAGAACTATAGGATCAAGGCTGTGACTGGTCTGGTACCAGAACTATAGGATACAAGACTGTGACTGGTCTGGTACCAGAACTATAGGATCAAGGCTGTGACTGGTCTGGTACCAGAACTATAGGATCAAGGCTGTGACTGGTCTGGTACCAGAACTATAGGATCAAGACTGTGACTGGTCTGGTACCAGAACTATAGAATCAAGGCTGTGCCTGGTCTGGTACCAGAACTATAGGATCAAGACTGTGACTGGTCTGGTACCAGAACTATAGGATCAAGGCTGTGACTGGTCTGGTACCAGAACTATAGGATCAAGGCTGTGACTGGTCTGGTACCAGAACTATAGGATCAAGGCTGTGACTGGTCTGGTACCCGAACTATAGGATACAAGACTGTGACTGGTCTGGTACCAGAACTATAGGATCAAGGCTGTGACTGGTCTGGTACCAGAACTATAGGATCAAGGCTGTGACTGGTCTGGTACCAGAACTATAGGATCAAGACTGTGACTGGTCTGGTACCAGAACTATAGGATCAAGGCTGTGACTGGTCTGGTACCAGAACTATAGGATCAAGGCTGTGACTGGTCTGGTACCAGAACTATAGGATCAAGGCTGTGACTGGTCTGGTACCAGAACTATAGGATCAAGGCTGTGACTGGTCTGGTACCAGAACTATAGGATCAAGGCTGTGACTGGTCTGGTACCAGAACTATAGGATCAAGGCTGTGACTGGTCTGGTACCAGAACTATAGGATCAAGGCTGTGACTGGTCTGGTACCAGAACTATAGGATCAAGGCTGTGACTGGTCTGGTACCAGAACTATAGGATCAAGGCTGTGACTGGTCTGGTACCAGAGCTATAGGATCAAGGCTGTGACTGGTCTGGTACCAGAACTATAGGATCAAGGCTGTGACTGGTCTGATACCAGAGCTATAGGATCAAGGCTGTGACTGGTCTGGTACCAGAACTATAGGATCAAGGCTGTGACTGGTCTGATACCAGAGCTATAGGATCAAGGCTGTGACTGGTCTGGTACCAGAACTATAGGATCAAGGCTGTGACTGGTCTGGTACCAGAACTATAGGATCAAGGCTGTGACTGGTCTGGTACCAGAACTATAGGATCAAGGCTGTGACTGGTCTGGTACCAGAGCTATAGGATCAAGGCTGTGACTGGTCTGGTACCAGAACTATAGGATCAAGGCTGTGACTGGTCTGATAACAGAGCTATAGGATCAAGGCTGTGACTGGTCTGGTACCAGAACTATAGGATCAAGGCTGTGACTGGTCTGGTACCAGAGCTATAGGATCAAGGCGGTGACTGGTCTGGTACCAGAACTATAGGATCAAGGCTGTGACTGGTCTGATAACAGAGCTATAGGATCAAGGCTGTGACTGGTCTGGTACCAGAACTATAGGATCAAGGCTGTGCCTGGTCTGATACCAGAGCTATAGGATCAATGCTGTGACTGGTCTGGTACCAGAACTATAGAATCAAGGCTGTGCCTGGTCTGGTACCAGAACTATAGGATCAAGGCTGTTACTGGTCTGGTACCAGAGCTATAGGATCAAGGCTGTGACTGGTCTGGTACCAGAACTATAGGATCAAGGCTGTGACTGGTCTGGTACCAGAGCTATAGGATCAAGGCTGTGACTGGTCTGGTACCAGAACTATAGGATCAAGGCTGTGACTGGTCTGGTACCAGAGCTATAGGATCAAGGCTGTGACTGGTCTGGTACCAGAACTATAGGATCAAGGCTATGACTGGTCTGGTACAAGAACTATAGGATCAAGGCTGTGACTGGTCTGGTACCAGAACTATAGGATCAAAGCTGTGACTGGTCTGGTACCAGAACTATAGGATCAAGGCTGTGACTGGTCTGGTACCAGAACTATAGGATCAAGGCCATGATGAAGTCACTGTATTATCTACACCACAGAGAGGGGGATGGACCAGAACTGGAACTGAGCATATAGCATCAACAGCAGGTCAAAGGTTGTCAACCCATATGGTCAAAGGTAGTCAACCCATATGGTCAAAGGTAGTCAACCCATATGGTCAAAGGTAGTGTACTGTACTACCAGGATGTAACTTAACAGCCCAGATTGTTATAGAACCCAAATAGCATTTCTTTGATAGGAGTCTGCATGCGTTTGACTTCACAATGTACGACCCCATATGGTCAATGCAATTACACCTCTCCCAAGGAACCACCCATCCATCCGGGGGCAGGTAGCCTAGCAGTTAGAGAGTTGGGCCAGTAACAGAAAGGTTGCTGGTTCGAATCCTCGAGCCAACGAGATGAAAAATCTCTCAACCCTAATTGGTCCTGTAAGTCACTCTGGATAAGAGTGTCTGATAAATGACTAACCCTGTGAATCATAGCTAAACGATCACGCAGTGAACAAAGTACGCAGGAGGGACAAGATAAAACACATATCCTGTCATCCTGTGGGTCCACTGTCTATCGACAGCCATGTCATGTTGACATGAAACCTTTCCATTAGCAATCTGGCCGGCGGGCTGCTGGAAGACGATCCGCGGGGGCAACATGTAAGCTTATCTTCAGAGTACATTTTCAACACACCGCCTGTGTGGACAGAATTAACCCCATGCATAGGGTTTGTCCCAAATGACACTATTCCCTATATAGTGCAATACTTTTGACTAGAGCCCTATGGTCCGAATAGGGTGAAAAGGGTGTCTGAATAGGATGTAATTTGGGACACAAACCATTCGTCTCCAGCTGGAGACAGAATGATTTTGACTTCTTGCTTTTATGACGTTGTGATTCTAGCCAGTAAAACTGATCAAAAGAGGTCCGGATTTGTTGTTGTCTATCGTTGGGACACACTGGATATCCCATTAGCCATCATCTAACTGTTACCACTGTAATAACACTGGATATCCCATTAGCTATCAGCTAACTGTTACCACTATAATAACCTGGATATCCCATTAGCTACCATCTAACTGTTACCACTAGAATAACCTGGATATCCCATTAGCTATCATCTAACTGTTACCACTATAATAACCTGGATATCCCATTAGCTATCATCTATACCACTATAATAACCTGGATATCCCATTAGCTATCATCTATACCACTATAATAACCTGGATATCCCATTAGCGATCATCTAACTGTTACCACTATAATAACCTGGATATCCCATTAGCTATCATCAGAAACTAGGAACCCATCATTCTTTTCAGTGGAGGGTTGGAAGTGTGTGTGGGGGGGGGGGGGGGGAGTGGATGTCCAGCCTCCCACAAAGCTGTAGGCTGACAAACCGGCGTACACAGACACAGACGGACAGGCAGGGAGGGAGGAAGAGGGCTCGAAGCGGAGTAGCTAACCACTCTTTTAAGAGGTTATCACTGAACTACAGCAATATAACTCAATGTTTTTTCCATCTGCTCAACAGCTGATATCGATTTTCCCCATAGCCAAGATGGAGATCAGGCCAGAGTGGTCATTACTTCAAGGCATTATCTGATCTCTCCAAATGATACAGCTTCCCACTTCCAAGCCCAGGCCTTGTTATGAAAATCACTTTTAGAATCCTGATGCATTATGGAGATGTTCAGAGAATGGGCCTGCTGACTGGCTGACTGGCTAGCTGACTGACTGGCTGACTGACTGACTGCTGGCTGGCTGGCTACTTAGTAGTGCCTTATTCCCACCAATACTACTAAGCAGTGCCCTATTCCCTCTCTACTACTAAGTAGTGCCCTATTCCCTCTATAGTGCTAAGTAGTGCCCTATTCTCTCTATACTACTAAGTAGTGCCCTATTCCCTCTATAATACTAAGTAGTGCCCTATTCTCTCTCTACTACTAAGTAGTGCCCTATTCCCTCTCTACTACTAAGTAGTGCCCTATTCCCTCTCTACTACTAAGTAGTGCCCTATTCCCTCTCTACTACTAAGTAGTGCCCTATTCCCTCTCTACTACTAAGTAATGCCCTATTCCCTCTCTACTACTAAGTAGTGCCCTATTCCCTCTCTACTACTAAGTAGTGCCCTATTCCCTCTCTACTACTAAGTAGTGCCCTATTCCCTCTATAGTGCTAAGTAGTGCCCTATTCTCTCTATACTACTAAGTAGTGCCCTATTCCCTCTCTACTACTAAGTAGTGCCCTATTCCCTCTATAGTGCTAAGTAGTGCCCTATTCTCTCTATACTACTAAGTAGTGCCCTATTCCCTCTATAATACTAAGTAGTGCCCTATTCTCTCTCTACTACTAAGTAGTGCCCTATTCCCTCTCTACTACTAAGTAGTGCCCTATTCCCTCTCTACTACTAAGTAGTGCCCTATTCCCTCTCTACTACTAAGTAGTGCCCTATTCCCTCTCTACTACTAAGTAATGCCCTATTCCCTCTCTACTACTAAGTAGTGCCCTATTCCCTCTCTACTACTAAGTAGTGCCCTATGCCCTCTCTACTACTAAGTAGTGCCCTATTCCCTCTCTACTACTAAGTAGTGCCCTATTCCCTCTCTACTACTAAGTAGTGCCCTATTCCTCTCTACTACTAAGTAGTGCCCTATTCCCTCTCTACTACTAAGTAGTGCCCTATTCCCTCTCTACTACTAAGTAATGCCCTATTCCCTCTCTACTACTAAGTAGTGCCCTATTCCCTCTCTACTACTAAGTAGTGCCCTATGCCCTCTCTACTACTAAGTAGTGCCCTATTCCCTCTCTACTACTAAGTAGTGCCCTATTCCCTCTCTACTACTAAGTAGTGCCCTATTCCCTCTCTACTACTAAGTAGTGCCCTATTCCCTCTATACTACTAAGTAGTGCCCTATTCCTCTCTAGTACTAAGTAGTGCCCTATTCCCTCTCTACTACTAAGTAGTGCCCTATTCCCTCTATACTACTAAGTAGTGCCCTATTCCTCTCTAGTACTAAGTAGTGCCCTATTCCCTCTCTACTACTAAGTAGTGCCCTATTCCCTCTCTACTACTAAGTAGTGCCCTATTCCCTCTCTACTACTAAGTAGTGCCCTATTCCCTCTCTACTACTAAGTAGTGCCCTATTCCTCTCTACTACTAAGTAGTGCCCTATGTAGGAATAGGGTTCCATTTGGGACGCAGACCAGGACACGGGAGGTGACGATAAAGGCGGTGCCAAGAGATCGATGGGAATGTAATTCTGTAACTGTAACTGCAGTCAGATAATTGTAGACGAAGCCATTACAACTGGCCGGCGGTGAGCCATCCAATACTGATGTGATTACGGCTGAGGAAGAGCTAGAGGAAGAGCTAGAGGCTGCCATCTGTCTGTCACGCCCTGGCCATAGAGAGGCTTTTATTCTCTATTTTGGTTAGGCCAGGGTGTGACTAGGGTGGGCATTCTAGTTTCTTTATTTCTATGTGTTGGCCGGGGATGGTTATCAATCAGGGACAGCTGACTATCGTTGTCTCTGATTGGGAATCATACTTAGGTAGCCTTTTTTCCTTTTGTTATTGTGGGTAGTTAACTTTGTTAGAGGCATTATAGCCGAAGTTGAGCTTCACAGTCGATTCCTTATTTTCTTGACTACATTTTCTATAAATAAAATGAATATATACGCTCACGCCACTGCACCTTGGTCCACTTCTTACGACGCCCGTGACACCGTCCAACCATTCACAACACCACACATTACTCCCTTAGTGTTGCATCTCACCAAACTCGGACTAAAACTCTGGGCCATATGTATCAAGTGATCACAGAGGAGGAGTGCTAATTTGGGATCAGGTTTGTGTTTTAGATCACAGAGGAGGAGTGCTAATTTGGGATCAGGTTTGGGTTTTAGATCACAGAGGAGGAGTGCTAATTTGGGATCAGGTTTGGGTTTTAGATCACAGAGGAGGAGTGCTAATTTGGGATCAGGTTTGGGTTTTAGATCACAGAGGAGGAGTGCTAATTTGGGATCAGGTTTGGGTTTTAGATCACAGAGGAGGAGTGCTAATTTGGGATCAGGTTTGGGTTTTAGATCACAGAGGAGGAGTGCTAATTTGGGATCAGGTTTGGGTTTTAGATCACAGAGGAGGAGTGCTAATTTGGGATCAGGTTTGGGTTTTAGATCACAGAGGAGGAGTGCTAATTTGGGATCAGGTTTGGGTTTTAGATCACAGAGGAGGAGTGCTAATTTGGGATCATGTTTGGGTTTTAGATCACAGAGGAGGAGTGCTAATTTGGGATCAGGTTTGGGTTTTAGATCACAGAGGAGGAGTGCTAATTTGGGATCAGGTTTGTGTTTTAGATCACAGAGGAGGAGTGCTAATTTGGGATCAGGTTTGGGTTTTAGATCACAGAGGATAAGTGCTAATTTGGGATCAGGTTTGGGTTTTAGATCACAGAGGAGTGCTAATTTGGGATCAGGTTTGGGTTTTAGATCACAGAGGAGGAGTGCTAATTTGGGATCAGGTTTGGGTTTTAGATCACAGAGGAGTGCTAATTTGGGATCAGGTTTGGGTTTTAGATCACAGAGGAGGAGTGCTAATTTGGGATCAGGTTTGGGTTTTAGATCACAGAGGAGTGCTAATTTGGGATCAGGTTTGGGTTTTAGATCACAGAGGAGGAGTGCTAATTTGGGATCAGGTTTGGGTTTTAGATCACAGAGGAGTGCTAATTTGGGATCAGGCTTGGATTTTAGATCACAGAGGAGGAGTGCTAATTTGGGATCAGGTTTAGGTTTTAGATCACAGAGGAGGAGTGCTAATTTGGGATCAGGCTTGGGTTTTAGATCACAGAGGAGGAGTGCTAATTTGGGATCAGGCTTGGGTTTTAGATCACAGAGGAGGAGTGCTAATTTGGGATCAGGTTTAGATCACAGTGAATAAGATGACATGGACAATAATAATAAAACATAGGAAAACCTAATATCCCCAGATCAGAGAGAGTGTAAAGTCTGAGCTTTCAGTCAGTTACTGTATGTATCACTGCAGCTACCTGGCTCTCCAACCAAGGTGCATGAACTGAGGAGCAGTCTGAAGTGAACAGAAAATTCCTCTTGGAGGACAGTGGAATTTAATAAAAACACATATTTTTAATTTTTAAACTCATGCATTTCTACGCGTTCCATTGTCCTCCAAGAGTTGCACTCTGCAGTACTGTATCAACGTGTACAGAAGCATAGCTAGAGAAGTTCTGTTCTCCCCGCGGTCTTTCCCTTGTAGGTGGAGCCTGGCAGCTATGCCTGGCATACTCGTTAATCACACCTCCATTCATCAGCTCTCTCTGTTCCCCTCTCTATCCTTCTCTGTCCCCATCTGTCCACCTTTCTGTCCTCAACACAGCCAATCCAGTCCACCTGAAGCAGGAAGTAGGAAGTAGAGCAAATAAATCTATTCACAGAACCCACCTGGCTGGTGAAGACACAACATTCCAGTGAGGCCACAACAAACTCTGTGTCCCGGCCACCGCATGAGTAGGATTACTCTTCCTCTGTTATCTTGGTAAACTCTGTGTCCCGGCCACCGCATGAGTAGGATTACTCTTCCTCTGTTATCTTGGTAAACTCTGTGTCCCGGCCACCACATGAGTAGGATTACTCTTCCTCTGTTATCTTGGTAAACACTGTGTCCCAGCCACCACTTGAGTAGGATTACTCTTCCTCTGTTATCTTGCTAAACTCTGTGTCCCGGCCACCACATGAGTAGGATTACTCTTCCTCTGATATCTTGGTAAACACTGTGCAGGCTATATCACAGAACACACACACACACATAGACACACAGCCACACAAACCACCCCAATAGGTCCACAGACGACGCAATCGCAATCACACTGCACACTGCCCTAACCCATCTGGACAAGAGGAATACCTATGTAAGAATGCTGTTCATCGACTACAGCTCAGCATTTAACACCATAGTACCCTCCAAACTCGTCATCAAGCTCAAGACCCTGGGTCTCGACCCCGCCCTGTGCAACTGGGTCCTGGACTTTCTGACGGGCCGCCCCAGGTGGTGAGGGTAGGTAACAACATCTCCACCCCGCTGATCCTCAACACTGGGGCCCCACAAGGGTGCGTTCTGAGCCCTCTCCTGTACTCCCTGTTCACCCACGACTTTGTGGCCATGCACGCCTCAAACTCAATCATCAAGTTGGGGCGGCAGGGTAGCCTAGTGGTTAGAGCGTTGGACTAGTAACCGGAAGGTTGTCAGTTCAAACCCCCGAGCTGACAAGGTACAAATCTGTTAACCCACTGTTCCCAGGCCGTCATTGAAAATAAGAATGTGTTCTTAACTGACTTGCCTGGTTAAATAAAGGTAAAATTAAAAAATTAAAAATTAAAAGTTTGCAGACAACACAACAGTGGTAGGCTTGATTACCACCAACGACGTGACGGCCTACAGGGAGGAAGTGAGGGCCCTCACTTGTGGTGTCAGGAAAATAACCTCACACTCAACGTCAACAAAACAACAGACAGCGTTGTGAAGAAGGTGCAGCAGCGCCTCTTCAACCTCAGGAGGCTGAAGAAATTTGGCTTGTCACCAAAAGCACTTACAAACTTTTACAGATGCACAATCGAGAGCATCCTGTCGGGCTGTATCACCGCCTGGTACAGCAACTGCTCCGCCCACAACCGTAAGGCTCTCCAGAGGGTGGTGCGGTCTGCACAACGCATTAGCGGGGGGCAAACTACCTGCCCTCCAGGACACCTACACCACCCGATGTCACAGGAAGGCCATAAAGATCATCAAGGACAACAACCACCCGAGCCACTGCCTGTTCACCCCGCTATCATCCAGAAGGCGAGGTCAGTACAGGTGCATCAAAGCTGGGACCGAGAGACTGAAAAACAGCTTCTATCTCAAGGCCATCAGACTGTTAAACAGCCACCACTAACATTGAGTGGCTGCTGCCAACATACTGACTCAACTCCAGCCACTTTAATCATGGAAAAATTGATGTAAAAATGTATCACTAGCCACTTTATATAATGTTTACATACCCTACATTACTCATCTCATATGTATATACTGTACTCTACCATCTACTGCATCTTGCCTATGCCGTTCTGTACCATCACTCATTCATATATCTTTATGTACATATTCTTTATCCCTTTACACTTGTGTGTATAATTTTTATTTTATTTCACCTTTATTTAACCAGGTAGGCTAGTTGAGAACACCTTTATTTAACCAGGTAGGCTAGTTGAGAACACCTTTATTTAACCAGGTAGGCTAGTTGAGAACACCTTTATTTAACCAGGTAGGCTAGTTGAGAACACCTTTATTTAACCAGGTAGGCTAGTTGAGAACACCTTTATTTAACCAGGTAGGCTAGTTGAGAACAAGTTCTCATTTGCAACTGCGACCTGGCCAAGATAAAGCATAGCAGTGTGAACAGACAACACAGAGTTACACATGGAATAAACAATTAACAAGTCAATAACACAGTAGAAAAAAAAGGGGGAGTCTATATACAATGTGTGCAAAAGGCATGAGGAGGTAGGCGAATAATTACAATTTTGCAGATTAACACTGGAGTGATGAATGATCAGATGGTCATGTACAGGTAGAGATATTGGTGTGCAAAAGAGCAGAAAAGTAAATAAATAAAAACAGTATGGGGATGAGGTAGGTGAAAATGGGTGGGCTATTTACCAATAGACTATGTACAGCTGCAGCGATCGGTTAGCTGCTCAGATAGCTGATGTTTGAAGTTGGTGAGGGAGATAAAAGTCTCCAACTTCAGCGATTTTTGCAATTCGTTCCAGTCACAGGCAGCAGAGTACTGGAACGAAAGGCGGCCAAATGAGGTGTTGGCTTTAGGGATGATCAGTGAGATACACCTGCTGGAGCGCGTACTACGGATGGGTGTTGCCATCGTGACCAGTGAACTGAGATAAGGCGGAGCTTTACCTAGCATGGACTTGTAGATGACCTGGAGCCAGTGGGTCTGGCGACGAATATGTAGCGAGGAAGTAGTTGTGGAATTGTTAGGTTAGATTACTCGTTGGTTATTACTGCATTGTCGGAACTAGAAGCACAAGCATTTCGCTACACTCACATTAACATCTGCTAACCATGTGTATGTGACGAATAAATTTGATTCGATTTGATTTTAAACACACACACACACAATGACAAACAGACCAGGTCCCACCATGATATGCTGCATATTTCCTCAGGACATATCTCTTGACCAAGAGGGATAATGGTGTGTGTGTGTATGTGTGCACGCTCGTGTGTGTGTCTGCATGCTTTTGTGTGTGTGTGTGTGTGTGTATGTGTGTCTGCATGCTTGTGTGTGTGTGCGTGTGTGTGTGTGAGAGAGTGCGTGTGTGTGTGTGTGAGTGCGTGTCCGTGTGTGTGTGTGCAGGCTTGTGTGTGTGTGTGTAGGCTCGTGTGTGTGTGTGTGTATCAGAGAGAGAAAACTCATGAGGTGCCTTTGTGTGGCGGGTGCTCCGTGTGGACAGTCTGCAGGACTCGCTCCCATAACTAAATCACAGTACCGCTGGCTGAGAGTTCAGCGGGGATACGGCATTTACTATCACATTTCAGCTGTTTTTACAACTATGGATGTGGGCTGAAGGGTTGGATGATGGATGACGTCTCCAGGGTCAGTATGGTCATGTTGCAGCTACTGCAGGTTTCTCAGTCTCACGTGGAAAAGGGGGTGAGTGGCGGCGTCTTAGTGATGTCTGGGATGCTGATGCATAATGGTTGGGCTGGGAGTCACAACGCTGCACAAAGCTGCATCACATCCTGTCAATTAACCACATCCTCCTCCACCCCTTCCCTCTCTCTCTCTCTCTCTCTCTCTCTCTCTCTCTCTCTCTCTCTCTCTCTCTCTCCCTCTCTCTCTCTCTCTCCCTCTCTCTCTCTCTCTCTCTCTCTGGGAAAACACGTTTAAGTTGCCAAAGCAAGTGAAATAGATAATAAACAAAAGTGAAAATGAACAGTAAATATTACACTGACATCTTTCAAAGAAATAGAGACATTTCAAATGTCATATTATGTCTATATACGGTGTTGTAATGATGTGCAAGTAGTGAAAGTACAAAAGGGATTTGGCTGGGTCTATAGTGTGGCTGTCCTGGGGCTCTGTGGACCAACTTGCTGAGGGGACTCTTCTCCAGGTTCATCTCTCTGTAGGCCATGGCTTTGTTATGAAAAGTTTGGGAATCGCTTCCTTATTTGTAGAATTTAAATTGTAGAATTTTCAGGATTTTGATAACTAGCGTGTATCGGCCTAATTCTGCTCTGTGTGTATTATTTGGTGTTTTACGTTGTACACGGGGGATATTTAAGCATAATTCTGCTCTGCGTGTATTATTTGGTGTTTTACGTTGTACACGGGGGATATTTAAGCATAATTCTGCTCTGCGTGTATTATTTGGTGTTTTACGTTGTACACGGGGGATATTTAAGCATAATTCTGCATGCAGAGTCTCAATTTGTCACGCCCTGATCTTAGTTCCTTTTTTATGTCTCTATTTTGGTTTGGTCGGGGCGTGAGTTGGGGTGGGCATTCTATGTTTTCTTTTATATGCGTGTTGCCTTGGCAGCTGTCTAACGTTGTCTCTGATTTTTGAACCATACTTAGGCAGCCTTTTCCCACCTGGTGTTGGTGGGTAGTTGCTTTCTGTTTTGTGCCTGACGGAGCTGTTTCGGTTGTTCTTTTCGTTACTTTGTATTTTAGTGTTCAGTTCTATTTAATAAATGAGGAACACGTACCTCGCTGCTCTTTGGTCCTCACCTTCTTCCACCAACAGCCGTTACAGTGTTTGTCCCATTTTGTGAATGACTTGGTGGTGAGCGGACCCCAGACCTCAAAACCATAAAGGGCAATGGGTTATATAACTGATTTAAGTAGTTTTAGTCAGATCCTAACTGGTATGTTGAATTTTATGTTCCTTTTGATGGTATAGAAGGCCCTTCTTGCCTTGTCGTTCACAGCATCTCTCCCTCACTCTCTCCTCTCCCTCTCTCTCTCTCTCTCTCCCTCACTCTACCCACACTCACACGATGCACGCTGAGAGTCGGGAAGCAAGTTCAGGGAGTGAGTGTTTTAATAAATAAACACAACATAAAACCAGAAACAGGAACAACACAGGAACAGAACCAATAACGTCTGGGGAAGGAACCAAGGGGAGGGACATATATAGGAAGGTAATCAAGGAGGTGATGGAGTCCAGGTGAGTCTGATGACACGCAGGTGCACGTAACGATAGTGACAGGTGTGTGTCTCTCTGTCTCTGTGTGTGTGTGTGTTTGACTGGTCCTCCTCTCCTCTGTTAGACTCAGGGCTCATTACAGACTCACACAGCTAAACTTACACCCTCTATGTCTGTGTGTGTGTGTGTGTGTGTGTGTGTGACTGGTCCTCCTCTCCTCTGTTAGACTCAGGGCTCATTACAGACTCACACAGCTTAACTTACAGCCTCTCTGTAATAGACGATGAGAACAGAACCGGTCCATTTCAATGGACAATAATGTTCAGATTTCTCTACTGAGGCTTGTGTCAAATGTAAGTGAGAGCTGGTCTATATGGTCCACTGTAGTAGGAGAAAGGTTATGCTGCTTTAAAAGTTGGTCCACTTGTTATCCAACTGAAAAGACAAGTAGGAGAAAGGTTATGCTGCTTTAAAAGTTGGTCCACTTGTTATCCAACTGAAAAGACAAGTAGGAGAAAGGTTATGCTGCTTTAAAAGTTGGTCCACTTGTTATCCAACTGAAAAGACAAGTAGGAGAAAGGTTATGCTGCTTTAAAAGTTGGTCCACTTGTTATCCAACTGAAAAGACAAGTAGGAGAAAGGTTATGCTGCTTTAAAAGTTGGTCCACTTGTTATCCAACTGAAAAGACAAGTAGGAGAAAGGTTATGCTGCTTTAAAAGTTGGTCCACTTGTTATCCAACTGAAAAGACAAGTAGGAGAAAGGTTATGCTGCTTTAAAAGTTGGTCCACTTGTTATCCAACTGAAAAGACAAGTAGGAGAAAGGTTATGCTGCTTTAAAAGTTGGTCCACTTGTTATCCAACTGAAAAGACAAGTAGGAGAAAGGTTATGCTGCTTTAAAAGTTGGTCCACTTGTTATCCAACTGAAAAGACAAGTAGGAGAAAGGTTATGCTGCTTTAAAAGTTGGTCCACTTGTTATCCAACTGAAAAGACAAGTAGGAGAAAGGTTATGCTGCTTTAAAAGTTGGTCCACTTGTTATCCAACTGAAAAGACAAGTAGGAGAAAGGTTATGCTGCTTTAAAAGTTGGTCCACTTGTTATCCAACTGAAAAGACAAGTAGGAGAAAATGCCCGTTGAAAGATTTTGATAAGATTTTCTTTTGTGGTTCAGACCAGTTTGTAATTAAGACACATGAAAGTCGACATGTTCAAGAAGGCCTTTCTGCAACAACAAAAAAACAACAAAAAAATACAATAATATTTAAAACAAATATTACTGTTAAGGCTGTATCACAACCGGAGTGTTGAGTCCCAGAGGACGGGGTACAACTGGCCCAGCATCGTCAGGGTTTGGGTTTATCACAACCGGTCTTAATGGGGAGTCCCAGAGGATGGGGTACAACTGGCCCAGCATCGTCAGGGTTTGGGTTTATCACAACCGGTCTTAATGGGGAGTCCCAGAGGATGGGGTACAACTGGCCCAGCGTCGTCAGGGTTTGGGTTTATCACAACCGGAGTGTTGAGTCCCAGAGGACGGGGTACAACTGGCCCAGCATCGTCAGGGTTTGGGTTTATCACAACCGGAGTGTTGAGTCCCAGAGGACGGGGTACAACTGGCCCAGCGTCGTCAGGGTTTGGGTTTATCACAACCGGAGTGTTGAGTCCCAGAGGACGGGGTACAACTGGCCCAGCATCGTCAGGGTTTGGGTTTATCACAACCGGTCTTAATGGGGAGTCCCAGAGGACGGGGTACAACTGGCCCAGCGTCGTCAGGGTTTGGGTTTATCACAACCGGTCTTAATGGGGAGTCCCAGAGGACGGGGTACAACTGGCCCAGCGTCGTCAGGGTTTGGGTTTATCACAACCGGTCTTAATGGGGAGTCCCAGAGGACGGGGTACAACTGGCCCAGCATCGTCAGGGTTTGGGTTTATCACAACCGGTCTTAATGGGGAGTCCCAGAGGATGGGGTACAACTGGCCCAGCGTCGTCAGGGTTTAGGTTTATCACAACCGGTCTTAATGGGGAGTCCCAGAGGACGGGGTACAACTGGTCCAGCATCGTCAGGGTTTGGGTTTATCACAACCGGTCTTAATGGGGAGTCCCAGAGGATGGGGTACAACTGGCCCAGCATCGTCAGGGTTTGGGTTTATCACAACCGGTCTTAATGGGGAGTCCCAGAGGACGGGGTACAACTGGCCCAGCATCGTCAGGGTTTGGGTTTATCACAACCGGAGTGTTGAGTCCCAGAGGACGGGGTACAACTGGCCCAGCGTCGTCAGGGTTTGGGTTTATCACAACCGGTCTTAATGGGGAGTCCCAGAGGACGGGGTACAACTGGCCCAGCATCGTCAGGGTTTGGGTTTATCACAACCGGTCTTAATGGGGAGTCCCAGAGGATGGGGTACAACTGGCCCAGCGTCGTCAGGGTTTGGGTTTATCACAACCGGTCTTAATGGGGAGTCCCAGAGGATGGGGTACAACTGGCCCAGCGTCGTCAGGGTTTGGGTTTATCACAACCGGAGTGTTGAGTCCCAGAGGACGGGGTACAACTGGCCCAGCGTCGTCAGGGTTTGGGTTTATCACAACCGGAGTGTTGAGTCCCAGAGGACGGGGTACAACTGGCCCAGCATCGTCAGGGTTTGGGTTTATCACAACCGGTCTTAATGGGGAGTCCCAGAGGATGGGGTACAACTGGCCCAGCATCGTCAGGGTTTGGGTTTATCACAACCGGTCTTAATGGGGAGTCCCAGAGGATGGGGTACAACTGGCCCAGCATCGTCAGGGTTTGGGTTTATCACAACCGGTCTTAATGGGGAGTCCCAGAGGATGGGGTACAACTGGCCCAGCATCGTCAGGGTTTGGGTTTATCACAACCGGTCTTAATGGGGAGTCCCAGAGGACGGGGTACAACTGGCCCAGCATCGTCAGGGTTTGGGTTTATCACAACCGGTCTTAATGGGGAGTCCCAGAGGATGGGGTACAACTGGCCCAGCATCGTCAGGGTTTGGGTTTATCACAACTGGTCTTAATGAGGAGTCCCAGAGGACGGGGTACAACTGGCCCAGCGTTGTCCGGGTTTGGGTTTATCACAACCGGTCTTAATGGTCTTAATGGGGAGTCCCAGAGGATGGGGTACAACTGGCCCAGCGTCGTCCGGGTTTGGGTTTATAACAACCGGTCTTAATGGGGAGTCCCAGAGGACGGGGTACAACTGGCCCAGCGTCGTCAGGGTTTGGGTTTATCACAACCGGTCTTAATGGGAAGTCCCAGAGGACGGGGTACAACTGGCCCAGCGTTGTCCGGGTTTGGGTTTATCACAACCAGTCTTAATGGGGAGTCCCAGAGGACGGAGTACAACTGGCCCAGCGTCGTCCGGGTTTGGATTTATCACAACCTGTCTTAATGGTCTTAATGGGGAGTCCCAGAGGACGGGGCACAACTGGCCCAGCATCGTCCGGGTTTGGTTTTGGCCGGGGTTAGGCCGTCATTGTAAATAAGAATTTGTTCTTAACTGACTTTCCTATTTAAATAAAGGTCAAATAAAATAGATAAAAGTAGGAAGCAGCATGGAACGCCTCAGATCCTGTAACCGGTCACAATGTGCTGTGTTGTACTAAGCAGGTGCCCTCAGAAATGAGCCACAACTCTCATTGAGTTTCCCTACAGTCCTGGCGTGTCATTCTGAGTGGTTAATAGCCTAAAGAAATGTAAGATTAGGACTGAGGGACTCTGCAGCTTTCTGCCTTCCATTTCCACTAAGAAGGTTAAAGGATATTGGTCAATCTGTTGACCACGACAGGCAGGGGATGGAGACACTGAGGCATGATAAATGGCCCCCTATTTCCTACATAGTGCCCTGCTTTAGACCAGAGCCCCACGGGACCGAGTCAACAGTGGTGCTATATGAAGGGAATAGGGGGCCATGTGGGATAAAGATCCTGCCTCCAGCCGCAGGATCCTGGCATGAGGAACTGGCATCATCAGGCTGTCAGTCACTGTCCTGCCCTGGCTGAGACCCTTCTGTCTGTTAACAGCCCTGTTACTGTCACTCAGTCAGTCACTGTCCTGTCCTGCCTGAGACCCTTCTGTCTGTTACCAGCCCTGTTACAACTACTGCTCAGTGCTCAGTCACTGTCCTGTCCTGCCTGAGACCCTTCTGTCTGTTACCAGCCCTGTTACAACTACTGCTCAGTGCTCAGTCACTGTCCTGTCCTGCCTGAGACCCTTCTGTCTGTTACCAGCCCTGTTACAGCTACTGCTCAGTGCTCAGTCACTGTCCTGTCCTGCCTGAGACCCTTCTGTCTGTTACCAGCCCTGTTACAACTACTGCTCAGTGCTCAGTCACTGTCCTGTCCTGCCTGAGACCCTACTGTCTGTTAACAGCCCTGTCACTCAGTCAGTCACTGTCCTGTCCTGCCTGGGACCCTTCTGTCTGTTACCAGACCTGTTACTGTCACTCAGTCAGTCACTGTCCTGTCCTGCCTGAGACCCTTCTGTCTGTTACCAGCCCTGTTACTGTCACTCAGTCAGTCACTGTCCTGTCCTGCCTGAGACCCTTCTGTCTGTTACAAGCCCTGTTACAGCTGCTGCTCAGTCACTGTCCTGTCCTGCCTGAGACCCTTCTGTCTGTTACCAGCCCTGTTACTGTCACTCAGTCAGTCACTGTCCTGTCCTGCCTGAGACCCTTTTGTCTGTTACCAGCCCTGTTACAGCTACTGCTCAGTGCTCAGTCACTGTCCTGTCCTGCCTGAGACCTTTTTGTCTGTTACCAGCCCTGTTACAGCTACTGCTCAGTGCTCAGTCACTGTCCTGTCCTGCCTGAGACCCTTCTGTCTGTTACCAGCCCTGTTACAGCTACTGCTCAGTGCTCAGTCACTGTCCTGACTGAGACCCTTCTGTCTGTTACCAGCCCTGTTACAGCTGCTGCTCAGTGCTCAGTCCCTGTCCTGTCCTGCCTGAGACCCTTCTGTCTGTTACCAGCCCTGTTACTGTCACTCAGTCAGTCAATGTCCTGTCCTGCCTGAGACCCTTCTGTCTGTTACCAGCCCTGTTACAGCTGCTGCTCAGTGCTCAGTCACTGTCCTGTCCTGCCTGAGACCCTTCTGTCTGTTACCAGCCCTGTTACTGTCACTCAGTCAGTCACTGTCCTGTCCTGCCTGGGACCCTTCTGTCTGTTACCAGCCCTGTTACTGCTACTGCTCAGTGCTCAGTCACTGTCCTGTCCTGCCTGAGACCCTTCTGTCTGTTACCAGCCCTGTTACTGTCACTCAGTCAGTCACTGTCCTGTCCTGCCTGAGACCCTTCTGTCTGTTACCAGCCCTGTTACAGCTGCTGCTCAGTCAGTCACTGTCCTGTCCTGCCTGAGACCCTTCTGTCTGTTACCAGCCCTGTTACAGCTGCTGCTCAGTCAGTCACTGTCCTGTCCTGCCTGAGACCCTTCTGTCTGTTACCAGCCCTGTTACAGCTGCTGCTCAGTGCTCAGTCACTGTCCTGTCCTGCCTGAGACCGTTCTGTCTGTTACCAGCCCTGTTACAGCTACTGCTCAGTGCTCAGTCACTGTCCTGTCCTGCCTGAGACCCTTCTGTCTGTTACCAGCCCTGTTACAGCTACTGCTCAGTGCTCAGTCACTGTCCTGTCCTGCCTGAGACCCTTCTGTCTGTTACCAGCCCTGTTACAGCTACTGCTCAGAGCTCAGTCACTGTCCTGTCCTGCCTGAGACCCTTCTGTCTGTTACCAGCCCTGTTACTGTCACTCAGTCAGTCACTGTCCTGTCCTGCCTGAGACCCTTCTGTCTGTTACCAGCCCTGTTACAGCTGCTGCTCAGTGCTCAGTCACACAGAGGGAAAGTAATGGTGGATAGTTGGCTCAGACATCAACACAAATCCCCAGAGACACTCACAGCATAGACTCCATCCATCTTTACCCTGAACCACCCTTCAAGATAACATGCATGCTGGATGGATTGGCACAATGGCAGTTCCTGCACCCTCAAAACCTAATAACCTACTTTCGTTTGACTGATCTACATTGGTCATTTTTTTTTGGGGGGGGGGGCTGTTGTCCTCTTGAAATCCCTTTAAGAATACAATAGTAACTTCAAATGCACACTTCCACTTAGTTTCAAGTATTCCTTTTCAAGTGTGAATGATCTCAGAACTAGGACAGAAGAGCAGTGAACTGAAGTAAAGTGGAGCAGTGGAAAGCATCTGTAATGCTACCAAATCCCCCTAAGTCCTGGAAGTAAGTAGTGATAAATGTAGTATAAATAGAATCCATTTCCTTTTCCAGGTCCGTTTATGGACAGTTAGTGATTCACACAGCCTGACTGACTCAGTATCTCCCACATCTTAAAGCTGCCATATGTAACCTGTTGGGCGACCTGACCAAATTCACATAGAAATGTGTGTTATAGATCTGTCATTCTTATTAAAAGTAAGTCTAAGAAGCTTGAGCTACATGAGCTACATGAGCTATTTCTATGCTTCCCGTTCTTAACTTAATTTTTTGTACAACAGTTGAAAATACAATATTTTATTATTGAAAATATATTATATTATATTTTGTTATTTAAAATATATTATATTATATTTTGTTATTTAAAATATATTATATTATATTTTGTTATTTAAAATATATTATATTATATTTTGTTATTTAAAATATATTATATTATATTTTGTTATTGAAAATATATTATATTATATTTTGTTATTTAAAATATATTTCACAGTGGTTTAGATGGTTTAGATGGTACAATGATTTTATACGCCATATTGCTTGTTTTGTCACATAAACTGAAATTAGGTGAACTATTAGAAAAACATATATTTTTTTAATGTTACCCCCCTTTTCAGGGTGTCCAATTGTTAGTAGTTACTATCTTGTCTCATCGCTACAACTCCCGTACGGGCTGGGGAGAGACGAAGGTCGAAAGCCATGCGTCCTCCGAAACACAACCCAACCAAGCCGCACTGCTTCTTAACACAGCGCGCACCCAACCCGGAAGCCATCCACACCAATACGCCCGGCCCGCCACAGGAGTCGCTAGTGCGCGATGAGACAAGGATATCCCTACTGGCCAAGCCCTCCCTAACGACGCTAGGCCAATTGTGCGTCGCCCCACGGACCTCCCGGTCACGGCCGACTGTGACAGAGCCTGGGCGTGAACCCAGAGTCTCTGGTGGCACAGCTAAAGCCGCGATGAGGTGCCCTAGACCACTGCACCTCCCGGCAGGCCCCAACTATTAGAATTTGAGCAACCAGGAAATGGCAATTTCTGCATATTGCACCTCAGTCAAGCCCTCGGCTAACAGAAACTAACTGCCACTTTTCTACAGTAGAATATTCAAATTGTGTGGCAACGCGAACTCTGTGAACCCCAAAGTCAGTGCTAACCTACTCTGGAGCAGTCCCTCAGCTAAGGGTGATGTTAACTCACTTTAGCATGTGCAATGTTGACCAGTCACTTAGCCCCGGGCTAAGATCTCTTTTTAGCTCTGGGCTAAGATCTCTTTTTAGCTCTGGGCTAAGATCTCTTTTTAGCTCTGGGCTAAGATCTCTTTTTAGCTCTGGGCTAAGTGCAGTATGAACACAAGCAGAAACCAGGCGTAAATACATGTCATTGGGATGCAGATGTTCATGGAAGGCCGTGTTCTATTTGCAGCAGTTGTGATGCTGTTTCAGACAGTGATCAGATCTCTCAGCCTCATGAAGCAGCCAGTTGTAATGCTGTTTCAGACAGTGATCAGATCTCTCAGCCTCATGAAGCAGCCAGTTGTAATGCTGTTTCAGACAGTGATCAGATCTCTCAGCCTCATGAAGCAGCCAGTTGTAATGCTGTTTCAGACAGTGATCAGATCTCTCAGCCTCATGAATCAGCCAGCTGTGATGCTGTTTCAGACAGTGATCAGATCTCTCAGCCTCATGAAGCAGCCAGCTGTGATGCTGTTTCAGACAGTGATCAGATCTCTCAGCCTCATGAAGCAGCCAGCTGTGATGCTGTTTCAGACAGTGATCAGATCTCTCAGCCTCATGAAGCAGCCAGCTGTGATGCTGTTTCAGACAGTGATCAGATCTCTCAGCCTCATGAAGCAGCCAGCTGTGATGCTGTTTCAGACAGTGATCAGATCTCTCAGCCTCATGAAGCAGCCAGTTGTAATGCTGTTTCAGACAGTGATCAGATCTCTCAGCCTCATGAAGCAGCCAGCTGTGATGCTGTTTCAGACAGTGATCAGATCTCTCAGCCTCACGAAGCAGCCAGTTGTAATGCTGTTTCAGACAGTGATCAGATCTCTCAGCCTCATGAAGCAGCCAGCTGTGATGCTGTTTCAGACAGTGATCAGATCTCTCAGCCTCATGAAGCAGCCAGTTGTAATGCTGTTTCAGACAGTGATCAGATCTCTCAGTCTCATGAAGCAGCCAGTTGTAATGCTGTTTCAGACAGTGATCAGATCTCTCAGCCTCATGAAGCAGCCAGCTGTGATGCTGTTTCAGACAGTGATCAGATCTCTCAGCCTCATGAAGCAGCCAGCTGTGATGCTGTTTCAGACAGTGATCAGATCTCTCAGCCTCATGAAGCAGCCAGTTGTAATGCTGTTTCAGACAGTGATCAGATCTCTCAGCCTCATGAAGCAGCCAGCTGTGATGCTGTTTCAGACAGCGATCAGATCTCTCAGCCTCATGAAGCAGCCAGTTGTAATGCTGTTTCAGACAGTGATCAGATCTCTCAGCCTCATGAAGCAGCCAGCTGTGATGCTGTTTCAGACAGTGATCAGATCTCTCAGCCTCATGAAGCAGCCAGCTGTGATGCTGTTTCAGACAGTGATCAGATCTCTCAGCCTCATGAAGCAGCCAGCTGTGATGTTTCTCTTTGTAGAACCACAGTCCTTCTTCCCTCTCCATTAACACCACTCTATAACCCACTCCTAAAGCCCAGGGGCTGCATGTCAAATGGGTCCCTTCTACCTGCTCAAAAGTAGTACACTATATAGGACATAGTCCAAGACCTCCGTCTGATGCAGATAACAAGATGCAGAACTGAAGAAGCTTCCTGACAGCAGCGTTCTGAGTGACGACACTCAACCCATTAACATATCAAATCATATCTAATTGTATCTGACACACGGGCCGAATACAACCGCTGTAGACTTACAGTGAAATGATTACTTACAAGCCCTCAACCCACAATGCAGTTTGAAGAAAATACCCCCAGAAAGTAAGATATAAGAATAACAAATCATTAAAGAGCAGCAATAAATAACAATAGCAGGGGGTACAGAGTCAATGTGCGGGGGCAACGGTGTCGAGGTAATTGAGGTAATTATGTACATGTAGTTAGAGTTATTAAAGTGACTATGCATAGATAATAACATAGAGTAGCAGCAGCGTGGGGGGGAGGGGGGGGGGGCAATGCAAATAGTCTGGGGAGCCATTTGATTGGCCGTTCAGGAGTCTCATGGCTTGGGACTAGAAGCTGTTTAGAAGCCTCTTGGACCTGGACTTGGCGCTCCGGTACAGAGAGAACAGTCTATGACTAGGGCGGCTGGTGTCTTTGACCATTTTTAGGGACTTCCTCTAACACATCTACTGCGCTGGCTGGAGGTACTGGGAGTGAGTGGTCGCTTCACTTAGCCTACAGCTTAGTAACAATCCTACCGTCTGAGGGATCACTCAGGTCAAATATCGGAGAATCTGAGTGAACAGACTGATATTTTCACAGAGCTAGAAGAAGTAAATGTGAAAATAGCCCGTTCTGTAATTCCAACTCTGCTGAATACAAACAGTGTAGAACTGATTCAGTACCAGGTGGCCGTGCCGGGTCGGCTCCCTGCAAAGGTTTCAGACAACCACCCACAATACAACAGAGGTGGTGAGACAGGCCTTTCATTAAAGTTTCAATATGGTTTTATAATGGTAAAGTCCTGGAGGTGGACTTACAGTATATACAGCCTTTTAAAGTACCAACAACTCTACATTATTGAACAACTTGAGAGCTGTAATCTCTTAACGTGTTTGAATAATTCAGAAGATAGTAGTTGTGGAAAACAGGAAGAGACGTGACCTATTGGGAGGGTGGAGGGGTTTCTGTAGAAAAGCCAGTTGGGCTCCTCCTCTACTGGTTTGTTGAAAGGTTTTATGGAGGTGGAAGTAGTGAACCACCTTGTTGAACATGTCATGTTATAAAACAAACATTTTGTAATGCTGGCGGTCGGGAGCGACCTTTCACTGTACAGAGGAGAGTAACCTTTCACTGTACAGAGGAGAGTAACCTTTCACTGTACAGAGGAGAGTAACCTTTCACTGTACAGAGGAGAGTGACCTTTCACTGTACAGAGGAGAGTGACCTTTCACTGTACAGAGGAGAGTGACCTTTCACTCTACAGAGGAGAGTAACCTTTCACTGTACAGAGGAGAGTGACCTTTCACTCTACAGAGGAGAGTAACCTTTCACTGTACAGAGGAGAGTGACCTTTCACTGTACAGAGGAGAGTAACCTTTCACTCTACAGAGGAGAGTGACCTTTCACTCTACAGAGGAGAGTGACCTTTCACTCTACAGAGGAGAGTAACCTTTCACTGTACAGAGGAGAGTAACCTTTCACTGTACAGAGGAGAGTAACCTTTCACTGTACAGAGGAGAGTGACCTTTCACTGTACAGAGGAGAGCGACCTTTCACTGTACAGAGGAGAGTAACCTTTCACTCTACAGAGGAGAGTAACCTTTCACTGTACAGAGGAGAGTAACCTTTCACTGTACAGAGGAGAGTAACCTTTCACTGTACAGAGGAGAGTAACCTTTCACTGTACAGAGGAGAGTAACCTTTCACTCTACAGAGGAGAGTAACCTTTCACTGTACAGAGGAGAGTAACCTTTCACTGTACAGAGGAGAGTAACCTTTCACTGTACAGAGGAGAGTAACCTTTCACTCTACAGAGGAGAGTAACCTTTCACTGTACAGAGGAGAGTAACCTTTCACTGTACAGAGGAGAGTAACCTTTCACTGTACAGAGGAGAGTAACCTTTCACTGTACAGAGGAGAGTAACCTTTCACTGTACAGAGGAGAGTAACCTTTCACTGTACAGAGGAGAGTGACCTGTCACTCTACAGAGGAGAGTAACCTTTCACTCTACAGAGGAGAGTAACCTTTCACTCTACAGAGGAGAGTAACCTTTCACTGTACAGAGGAGAGTAACCTTTCACTCTACAGAGGAGAGTAACCTTTCACTGTACAGAGGAGAGTAACCTTTCACTGTACAGAGGAGAGTAACCTTTCACTGTACAGAGGAGAGTAACCTTTCACTCTACAGAGGAGAGTAACCTTTCACTGTACAGAGGAGAGTAACCTTTCACTGTACAGAGGAGAGTAACCTTTCACTGTACAGAGGAGAGTAACCTTTCACTGTACAGAGGAGAGTAACCTTTCACTCTACAGAGGAGAGTAACCTTTCACTGTACAGAGGAGAGTAACCTTTCACTGTACAGAGGAGAGTAACCTTTCACTCTACAGAGGAGAGTAACCTTTCACTGTACAGAGGAGAGTAACCTTTCACTCTACAGAGGAGAGTAACCTTTCACTGTACAGAGGAGAGTAACCTTTCACTGTACAGAGGAGAGTAACCTTTCACTGTACAGAGGAGAGTAACCTTTCACTCTACAGAGGAGAGTAACCTTTCACTCTACAGAGGAGAGTAACCTTTCACTCTACAGAGGAGAGTAACCTTTCACTCTACAGAGGATAGTAACCTTTCACTGTACAGAGGAGAGTAACCTTTCACTCTACAGAGGAGAGTAACCTTTCACTCTACAGAGGAGAGTAACCTTTCACTCTACAGAGGAGAGTAACCTTTCACTCTACAGAGGAGAGTAACCTTTCACTCTACAGAGGAGAGTAACCTTTCACTCTACAGAGGAGAGTAACCTTTCACTGTACAGAGGAGAGTAACCTTTCACTCTACAGAGGAGAGTAACCTTTCACTGTACAGAGGAGAGTGACCTTTCACTGTACAGAGGAGAGTAACCTTTCACTCTACAGAGGAGAGTAACCTTTCACTCTACAGAGGAGAGTAACCTTTCACTCTACAGAGGAGAGTGACCTTTCACTGTACAGAGGAGAGTAACCTTTCACTCTACAGAGGAGAGTAACCTTTCACTCTACAGAGGAGAGTAACCTTTCACTCTACAGAGGAGAGTAACCTTTCACTCTACAGAGGAGAGTAACCTTTCACTCTACAGAGGAGAGTAACCTTTCACTCTACAGAGGAGAGTAACCTTTCACTCTACAGAGGAGAGTAACCTTTCACTGTACAGAGGAGAGTGACCGTTCACTGTACAGAGGAGAGTAACCTTTCACTGTACAGAGGAGAGCGACCTTTCACTCTACAGAGGAGAGTAACCTTTCACTGTACAGAGGAGAGCGACCTTTCACTCTACAGAGGAGAGTAACCTTTCACTGTACAGAGGAGAGCGACCTTTCACTCTACAGAGGAGAGTAACCTTTCACTCTACAGAGGAGAGTGACCTTTCACTGTACAGAGTAGAGGAGAGTGACCTTTCACTGTACAGAGGAGAGGAGAGCGACCTTTCACTGTACAGAGGAGAGTAACCTTTCACTGTACAGAGGAGAGTAACCTTTCACTGTACAGAGTAGAGGAGAGTAACCTTTCACTGTACAGAGTAGAGGAGAGCGACCTTTCACTGTACAGAGTAGAGTAACCTTTCACTGTACAGAGGAGAGTAACCTTTCACTGTACAGAGTAGAGGAGAGTAACCTTTCACTGTACAGAGTAGAGGAGAGTAACCTTTCACTGTACAGAGTAGAGGAGAGTGACCTTTCACTGTACAGAGGAGAGGAGAGTGACCTTTCACTCTACAGAGGAGAGTGACCTTTCACTGTACAGAGTAGAGGAGAGTAACCTTTCACTGCACAGAGTAGAGGAGAGTAACCTTTCACTGTACAGAGTAGAGGAGAGTAACCTTTCACTGTACAGAGTAGAGAGTAAGCTTTCACTCTACAGAGTAGAGAGTAACCTTTCACTCTACAGAGTAGAGAGTAACCTTTCACTCTACAGAGTAGAGGAGAGTAACCTTTCACTCTACAGAGTAGAGAGTAACCTTTCACTCTACAGAGTAGTAGAGAGTAACCTTTCACTGTACAGAGTAGAGGAGAGTAACCTTTCACTGTACAGAGTAGAGGAGAGTAACCTTTCACTCCACAGAGTAGGGGAGAGTAACCTTTCACTCCACAGAGTAGAGGAGAGTAACCTTTCACTCCACAGAGTAGAGGAGAGTAACCTTTCACTGTACAGAGTAGAGGAGAGTAACATTTCACTGTACAGAGTAGAGGAGAGTAACCTTTCACTCTACAGAGTAGAGGAGAGTAACCTTTCACTCCACAGAGTAGGGGAGAGTAACCTTTCACTCCACAGAGTAGGGGAGAGTAACCTTTCACTCTACAGAGTAGAGGAGAGTAACCTTTCACTGTACAGAGTAGAGGAGAGTAACCTTTCACTGTACAGAGTAGAGGAGAGTAGAGGACAGCAACCTTTCACTCCACAGAGTAGAGGAGAGTAACCTTTCACTGTACAGAGGAGAGGAGAGTAACCTTTCACTGTACAGAGTAGAGGAGAGTAACCTTTCACTCTACAGAGTAGAGGAGAGTAACCTTTCACTCTACAGAGTAGGGGAGAGTAACCTTTCACTCTACAGAGTAGAGGAGAGTAGAGGACAGTAGAGGACAGCAGCCTGTCACTCCACAGAGTAGAGGAGAGTAGAGGACAGCAGCCTGTCACTCTACAGAGTAGAGGAGAGTAGAGGACAGTAGAGGACAGCAGCCTGTCACTCCACAGAGTAGAGGAGAGTAGAGGGCAGCAGCCTGTCACTCTACAGAGTAGAGGAGAGTAGAGGACAGTAGAGGACAGCAGCCTGTCACTCCACAGAGTAGAGGAGAGTAGAGGACAGCAGCCTGTCACTCCACAGAGTAGAGGAGAGTAGAGGACAGCAGCCTGTCACTCCACAGAGTAGAGGAGAGTAAGTGATACCACCACAATTTGACGGATAAGATTGGACTCGTGAGGCAAGAGGAAGAATTACTGTGTGTTTATGTGATCACTCATATGAATCCTAATGTGTAGAAATCTGATTATGACTCCCCCACTAACAGTGGAGGCTGCAGAGGGAAGGACGGCTCATAATAAAGGCTGGAATGGAGTGAATGGAATGGCATCAAACACATAGAAACCATGTAAACCATGTAAACACATGTAAACACATGTAAACCATGTAAACACATGTAAACACATGTAAACCATGTAAACACATGTAAACACATGTAAACACATGTAAACCATGTAAACACATGTAAACACATGTAAACACATGTAAACCATGTAAACACATGTAAACACATGTAAACACATGTAAACCATGTAAACACATGTAAACACATGTAAACCATGTAAACCATGTAAACCATGTAAACACATGTAAACCATGTAAACCATGTAAACCATGTAAACAAATGTAAACACATGTAAACCATGTAAACACATAGAAACCATGTAAACCATGTAAACACATGTAAACACATGTAAACCATGTAAACACATGTAAACCATGTAAACACATGTAAACACATGTAAACACATGTAAACACATGTAAACCATGTTAACCATGTTAACCATGTGTTTGGTGTATTTGATACCATTCCACTCATTCCTGCTCCAGCCATTCCCACAAGCCTGTCCTCCCCAATGAAACCAACCTCCTGTACTCATTAATCACATTGGTGTAGACCTAAATCTCCACTCATTAATCACATTGGTGTAGACCTAAATCTACACTCATTAATCACATTGGTGTAGACCTAAATCTCCACTCATTAATCACATTGGTGTAGACCTAAATCTCCACTCATTAATCACATTGGTGTAGACCTAAATCTCCACTCATTAATCACATTGGTGTAGACCTAAATCTCCACTCATTAATCACATTGGTGTAGACCTAAATCTCCACTCATTAATCACATTGGTGTAGACCTAAATCTCCACTCATTAATCACATTGGTGTAGACCTAAATCTCCACTCATTAATCACATTGGTGTAGACCTAAATCTCCACTCATTAATCACATTGGTGTAGACCTAAATCTCCATTCATTAATCACATTGGTGTTGACCTAAATCTCCACTCATTAATCACATTGGTGTATATCTAAATCTCCACTCATTAATCACATTGGTGTAGACCTAAATCTCCACTCATTAATCACATTGGTGTAGACCTAAATCTCCACTCATTAATCACATTGGTGTAGACCTAAATCTCCACTCATTAATCACATTGGTGTAGACCTAAATCTCCACTCATTAATCACATTGGTGTAGACCTAAATCTCCACTCATTAATCACATTGGTGTAGACCTAAATCTCCACTCATTAATCACATTGGTGTAGACCTACATCTCCACTCATTAATCACATTGGTGTAGACCTAAATCTCCACTCATTAATCACATTGGTGTAGACCTAAATCTCCACTCATTAATCACATTGGTGTAGACCTAAATCTCCACTCATTAATCACATTGGTGTAGACCTAAATCTCCACTCATTAATCACATTGGTGTAGACCTAAATCTCCACTCATTAATCACATTGGTGTAGACCTAAATCTCCACTCATTAATCACATTGGTGTAGACCTAAATCTCCACTCATTAATCACATTGGTGTAGACCTAAATCTCCACTCATTAATCACATTGGTGTAGACCTAAATCTCCACTCATTAATCACATTGGTGTAGACCTAAATCTCCACTCATTAATCACATTGGTGTAGACCTAAATCTCCACTCATTAATCACATTGGTGTAGACCTAAATCTCCACTCATTAATCACATTGGTGTAGACCTAAATCTCCACTCATTAATCACATTGGTGTAGACCTACATCTCCTCTCATTAATCACATTGGTGTAGACCTAAATCTCCACTCATTAATCACATTGGTGTAGACCTAAATCTCCACTCATTAATCACATTGGTGTAGACCTAAATCTCCACTCATTAATCACATTGGTGTAGACCTAAATCTCCACTCATTAATCACATTGGTGTAGACCTAAATCTCCACTCATTAATCACATTGGTGTAGACCTAAATCTCCACTCATTAATCACAAAATGTATTTAGTCACGATAACATCTGTGAAATCAGAACTTGAACAGATCAGAGTAGCAGTGGTAAGTTACACCCAGGCATCCCTCCCTAGTGAGACTGCTATCCACCACCTGAAACCACACTCACCTGGACCCAAATGCCACGTGTTCCTTATATAGGGGACTACGCATGACGACGGCCCATAGGGCTCTGGTCAATAGTAGTGCACTATGTAGGGAATAGGGTGTTATTTGGGACGTAATCTACATTTCCGACCGCCATGTATTATGCATGTGCCCGCCCTCGCAGGAGGCAACACCTGCCACTGTGCATTATGGGTATTATTGTCAACAGCTGCTCTGCTCGTCCACCTGCATTCACAAATATCCTTTCTGTCTCTTCAAAGACGCAGCACGGACCCCAGAGTCCTGCTCAGCTTGTCCACCTGCCTTCACAAATATCCTTTCTGTCTCTTCAAAGACGCAGCACGGACCCCAGAGTCCTGCTCAGCTTGTCCACCTGCCTTCACAAATATCCTTTCTGTCTCTTCAAAGACGCAGCACGGACCCCAGAGTCCTGCTCAGCTTGTCCACCTGCCTTCACAAATATCCTTTCTGTCTCTTCAAAGACGCAGCACGGACCCCAGAGTCCTGCTCAGCTCGTCCATCTGCATTCACAAATATCCTGTCTGTCTCTTCAAAGACGCAGCACGGACCCCAGAGTCCTGCTCAGCTCGTCACAAACAGTTGTTTTATTGACCATTTTTAAACCAGGATTAGACCCTTGTGGCTACGAAGCTCTTTTGCGAGGGAGAACTGGAGTTAACCTGGTGGGGTTATAGATCTAATGGTCATTGGTTATAGCTACTAAATATAGGTCTGAAGAGACTGGTATATTACACATATTACCCACACGACCACATTGCCATGGCTGACATCTCATTCACACATCAGTGTCCATGGTAACTAGGCTAACTATGACTGTACCATTGTCTGATTCATCTCTGTGGCTGATATCCTGAGGTATGGCAGAGGCCACCTCCCAAATGCCATCCTATTTCCTACATAGTGCACTACTTTCAGCCAGGGCCTATGGTCAAAAGTAGTGCACTATGTAGGGAATAGCGTGCCATTCAAGCCTCAGGCTGGGTTGCAGGAAACGTCTGTTGAACAGAGGGCAATGCAGCACGATGCCGACCTACAGTACAGAGAGTAGGTGACCTGGAAAACTGCAGAAGTTATTCAGTGGTTAATGCTGCTGTGAGGCTGCTGCTGCAGGCAGGGAAAAGAACTGAGGGGTTAAGACAGAAGTCGTTGTCTCAAATACACCCTATTCTCTGTACAGTTTATCAAATCTATTTGTTTACCTATATTTAACTAGGCATGTCAGTTAAGAACAAATTCCTATTTACAATGACGGCCTACCAGGGAACAGTGGGTTTAACTGCCTTGTTCACACACACATATAATATGGAACTATGCTGACATTATTATATATTATACAGTACATGGCCAAAGGTATCTGGCCACCTGCTCGTCGAACATCTCATTCCAAAATCATGGGCATTAATATTGAGTTTGTCTACCCCCTTTGCTGCTATATGCTCCTCCAGTCTTCTGAGAAGGCGTTCCACTAGATGTTGGAACATTGCTGCGGGGACTTGCATTTAATTCAGCAACAAGAGCATCAGTGAGGTCGGGCACTGTGAGGTTCGCAGTCGGGGTTTCAATTCATTCCAAAGATGTTCGATGGGTTGAGGTCAGGGCTCTGTGCAGGCAAGTCAAGTTCTTCCATACAAATCTCAACAAACCATTTCTGTATGGACCTCGCTGTAAGCATGGGGGCTTTGTCATGCGGAAACAGGAAAGGGCCTTCCCTAAAGTGTTGCCACAACGTTGGAAACACAGAATTGTCTAGAATGTCATTGTATGCTGTAGTGTTAATATTTCCTTTCACTGGAACTATGGGGCCCGAACCATGAAAAACAGACCCACACAATTATTCCTCCTCCACCAAACTTTACAGTTGGCACTATACATTAGGGCAGGTAGCGTTCTCCTGGCATCCGCCAAACCCAGATTTGTCCGTTGGACTGCCAGATGGTGAAGCGTGATTCATCACTCCAGAGAACACGTTTCCACTGCTCCAGTTCAATGGTGGCAAGCTTTACACCACTCCAGCCCACGCTTGGCATTCCGCATGGTAATCTTAGGTTTACGTGCAGCTGCTCAGCCATGGAAACCCATTTCATGAAGCTCCCGATGAACAGTTCTTGTGCTGACGTTGCTTCCAGAGGCAGTTTGGAACTCGTTGTCAGTGTTGCAACCGAGGACAGACCATTTTTACGCGCTACACACTTCAGCACTCTGCGGCCCTGTTCTGTGAGCTTGTGTGGCCTACCACTTCACGGCTGAGAAGTTGTCCTCCTAGACATTTTCACTTCACAATAACAGCACTTACAGTTGACCGGGGCAGCTCTAGCAGAGCAGAAATTTGACGAACTGACTTGTTGGAAAGGTGGCATCCTATGATGGTGCCACATTGAAAGTCAATAGGGTCTTCAGTAAGGCCATTCTACTGGCAATGTTTGTCTATGGAGATTGCATGGCTGTGTGCTCGATGTTATTCACCTGTCAGCAACGGATATGGCTGAAATAGACAATTCCACTAATTAGAAGGGGTGTCCACATACTTTTGTATATATAGTGCATTATAACCACAACCTATGGACTCATCATGTCAGCTCAACAGTAATGGAAGATTCTAGCATGTAAAGGACAATGGTGAACTCAAGCTGTTTAGATAGAATATCACAGTGAAGGTGACCTCATGGACTGAGCTACGTTCTCCAATCCCCACTTTTTAATATCCAGGATATTGTTCACATCCTGTTGAGTCTAGGGCTGCATCTCAAATGGCACCCTATATAGTGTGGGCCTTGGTCAAAGATAATCCACTACATAGTGTGGGCCTTGGTCAAAGATAATCCACTATATAGTGTGGGCCTTGGTCAAAGATAATCCACAAAATAGTGTGGGCCTTGGTCAAAGATAATCCACTACATAGTGTGGGCCTTGGTCAAAGATAATCCACTACATAGGGTGGGCCTTGGTCAAAGATAATCCACTACATAGTGTGAGCCTTGGTCAAAGATAATCCACTATATAGTGTGGGCCTTGGTCAAAGATAATCCACTATATAGTGTAGGCCTTGGTCAAAGATAATCCAGTATATAGTGTGGGCCTTGGTCAAAGATAATCCACTACATAGTGTGGGCCTTGGTCAAAGATAATCCACTACATAGTGTGTGCCCTGGTCAAAGATAATCCACTACATATTGTGGGCCTTGGTCAAAGATAATCCACTACATAGTGTGAGCCCTGGTCAAAGATAATCCACTACATAGTTTGGGCACCGGTCAAAGATAATCCACTACATAGTGTGGGCCTTGGTCAAAGATAATCCACTACATAGTGTTGGCCCTGGTCAAAGATAATCCACTACATATTGTGGGCCTTGGTCAAAGATAATCCACTACATAGTGTGAGCCCTGGTCAAAGAAAATCCACTACATAGTTTGGGCACCGGTCAAAGATAATCCACTACATAGTGTGGGCCCTGGTCAAAGATAATCCACTACATAGTGTGGGCCCTGGTCAAAGATAATCCACTACATAGTGTGGGCACCGGTCAAAGATAATCCACTACATAGTGTGGAACCTGGTCAAAGATAATCCACAACATAGTGTGGGCCCTGGTCAAAGATAATCCACTATATAGTGTGGGCCTTGGTCAAAGATAATCCACTACATAGGGAATAAGGGGCCATTTCGGACACACCCTCAGTTTCCTCAGGGTCTTTTTTGGTATTTGGTATTTTATTAGGATCCCGATTAGCTGTAGCAAAAGCAGCAGCTACTCTTCCTGGGATCCAACACAGAACATGAAACATGACATCATACAGAACATTAATAGACCAGAACAGCTCAAGGACAGAACTACATACCTTTACAACATATATAAAAGCTAATGTAGCTTAAATATCAATGCATACACACAAACTATCTAGGACACATAGGGCACGTTGTGCCGTGAGGTGTTGCTTTATCTGGGTTTTTAAACCAGATTTGCTGTTTATTTGAGAAATATGAGATGAAACTACACAGAAATGCAGTCAACATGCCTCTGGGCTAAAGGCTGAGGGAATGTAAAGAGCATGGACGTCAGGTCAGGAGAAAGCAGGCACAGAAAGGACACCTACCTCACAGGTCAGGAAAACCCTGTTCTAAACTCAACGAAAGACATTCTGACCAAACATACTGAATGCATAGCCCCATATACTCAACCAGTAACCCTTCTTTCCACAATAAACAACTACCAACACACAGCACCTGAGAAAAGATACCCTGTTGATGAGACTGAAGACAACGGTGTTGGAGAGGCATGAGAAAGACTACCCTGTTAATGAGACTGAAGAGAACGGTGTTGGAGAGGCATGAGAAAGACCACCCTGTTAATGAGACTGAAGAGAACGGTGTTGGAGAGGCATGAGAAAGACCACCCTGTTAATGAGACTGAAGAGAACGGTGTTGGAGAGGCATGAGAAAGACTTCCCTGTTAATGAGACTGAAGACAACAGTGTTGGAGACACATGAGAAAGACTACCCTGTTAATGAGACTGAAGACAACAGTGTTGGAGAGGCTTGCTGGTTAGAATACCTGACTGAGCAGATAGATTCTGATAAATGCTTTAACCTCATGATGTGTTGTGGAAATACCTGGAATGTAAATGGTGCAGTGATCTCTGTGAGGAAAAGACACCATTTACAAAGGTAGAGTCTGATAGTGATACACCATTCATTTATACTAATGTGTTGTTCATACAACCACAAGGTCAAGGTAAATAAGTATCATTTCATTCAACAACACTATTGTCTGAAGTGCTTATGGACTGGGCTGGGCACACAGCCAGAGAATCTGAAAATGGTTCATTCCCACAACACCTCCCTGTAATATCAAATCACATGTCATTTGTCGCATACACATATTTAGAGGAATTTATTGCGGGTGTAGGGAAATGCTTGTGGCATATTATACACACACACACAGACTAACAAATGATTCACACTGTTCATGTTTTTCTGCTTAGATTCTGTGATGACTGTAATAATGAAGTACACATGTACAGTAAGGAAGCTTAGATTCTGTGATGACTGTAATAATGAAGAACACATGTAAGGAAGCTTAGATTCTGTGATGACTGTAATAATGAAGAACACATGTAAGGAAGCTTAGATTCTGTGATGACTGTAATAATGAAGAACACATGTAAGGAAGCTTAGATTCTGTGATGACTGTGATAATGAAGTACACATGTACAGTAATGAAGCTTAGATTCTGTGATGACTGTAATAATGAAGAACACATGTAAGGAAGCTTAGATTCTGTGATGACTGTGATAATGAAGTACACATGTAAGGAAGCTTAGATTCTGTGATGACTTTGATAATGAAGAACACATGTAAGGAAGCTTAGATTCTGTGATGACTGTGATAATGAAGAACACATGTAAGGAAGCTTAGATTCTGTGATGAATGTAATAATGAAGTACACATGTAAGGAAGCTTAGATTCTGTGATGACTGTAATAATGAAGAACACATGTAAGGAAGCTTAGATTCTGTGATGACTGTGATAATGAAGAACACATGTAAGGAAGCTTAGATTCTGTGATGACTGTGATAATGAAGTACACATTGAAGGAAGCTTAGATTCTGTGATGACTGTGATAATGAAGTACACATTGAAGGAAGCTAGCATGGCAGATATAATCCACTACATGATAAAGGAATGTTCCAAAGGAGAGGAGTTTCCATGGAAACAGTGAAGGATCCATGGGTATCTTGTCTCCTGATAAAAAATCTGAAAGTATTAAAAGAGCAACTAGTTGAACGGAGAGTTTGATGAGTTTTTGAGTTTTCATATCATCATTTGAGAGAAGTCTGTCCAATCACTGTATCATAGATGATCTGAAATGATCATGTAGGCCTACAGTTCTATTCCATTCCAGTCTATAATTTTCTCATCTATTTTACTCGATTCCATGTCATTCCATCCTATTACATTCACTTGAGCAATAACAGTCTGATGGAAGGTAGTTATAGAGTATTCTTATGACAACATAAGGTCAATTGAATAATGTATGTGCTGCACTTAGCTGGAACAGGAGCATAGCTCTAACTGTACCACGCAGCTCAGTAGACTATTCACGGAAAGAAAGGTTGGCTGCTGCAACTGAAAGTGTGAAGCAGTGTGCACTGCTGAAACATGGGAGTAGCACTTCAGCTGGAAGGATTATGAGCAGGTAAAACGAATAGGTTTACTATAAAGTTGTAACAAATCAGTTAAAATACTGTCATATGCCTACATACTGAATATCGGTCAGGCTACATCAGACTAACTAGCATAAAGTATTTAGGCCTACCGAGAATACAATAAAACAACATGGGACTCACCTTTGTAAAGTTTCTACTGGGGTTTAGATTCCCGAGAGACGATAAACGAGAGTCAAATATTTTCGCTGAACTAATGTGTTATTTGTTGGCGAATAATATAAGACTATAATTTATATTTTGCGGTATAAATAAATTAAAAACTAAGTTTTAAAATGAACCTACAGTACTAGTAGCTTTCTTCCAGTCTCCAGACTGACGACTGACACCATCGTGAATTGAATGTTTCCGAAGTGCGTGCAGCAGCAGCCAGCCTCCTTCTCAGCTAAGCGGTTTATAAGGGGGCGGGGCGATATGTAAATGACAAGTACAGTCTCAAATCAGAACACTGAACCGTGGAGGACATCTCATGTTCAGAGGCGGGATTGGGTACCGTTGACAGCATCTTTTCCGTGACGTAGATAGTCATCACGAGAGAGCACCCACGAATTGTCCCAGGTATGCTTTCTGAGGATGGCTCAGGTTTCCCTTTATAGTGCGCTACTTTTGACCAGGACTCATAGTGCCCACAGGATTCTGGTCAAAAGTAGTACACTATATATAGGGAATAGGGTACCATTTGAGGGAATAGGGTGCTATTTGTCATTTGGGACGTAACCAAACAAAAAAACTTTCTAACATGCGCCCTTTGTCCTGATATTGTCCGCATTCTGAATAGTGGCCACATTTTTAGACACGTGTAGATGATTAAAAGACACATTGTGATCTGATTGTGATCAGATCTTCCTTAACCACCTCCAGAGGTAGTCTGGCACCCATTGTGTCTGGATATCAATCGAGTGTAAACAGATCTGGATGGTAAAACCGTTTAATAAATGATCATTATACTGGTCTCTGGTCTCTAAAACCATTGACAGGTAGCACCATTGGAAATCCAATGGAATTTGTAACTGTCTAAAATGTATATGTATGTAAATGTATATATATATATATATATTATTTTTTTTGTGGACACAGTGGACACAATGTGGACACAGTGGACAGATAAGAGATACATTTTAATACAAAATGTAGAAGCAACAAACCTTGATCAGATAGTGATTGGATCATATTGATCAGATCACAAAACTGACATTTAAAAAAAAGGCTTTGATACACAACTTCTGTAAGTAGGGAGGCTAAAAATGTGTTTGTCTCGTTCATTGACCTCTATCATGCGTTCAAAAACTTGCCTGTCTCTGGGATTGATAATGGACAGGTGTTTATTCAGCATGGCCTACTCTGAGGTAAAGGTGTTCATCCAGCATGGCCTACTCTGAGGTAAAGGTGTTTATTCAGCATGGCATACTCTGAGGTAAAGGTGTTCATCCAGCGTGGCCTACTCTGAGGTAAAGGTGGTCATTCAGCATGGCCTACTCTGAGGTAAAGGTGTTCATCCAGCGTGGCCTACTCTGAGGTAAAGGTGTTCATCCAGCGTGGCCTACTCTGAGGTAAAGGTGGTCATTCAGCGTGGCCTACTCTGAGGTAAAGGTGGTCATTCAGCGTGGCCTACTCTGAGGTAAAGGTGGTCATTCAGCGTGGCCTACTCTGAGGTAAAGGTGTTCATCCAGCATGGCCTACTCTGAGGTAAAGGTGTTCATCCAGCATGGCCTACTTTGAGGGAAAGGTGTTCATCCAGCATGGCCTACTTTGAGGGAAAGGTGTTCATCCAGCATGGCCTACTCTGAGGTAAAGGTGTTTATTCAGCGTGGCCTACTCTGAGGTAAAGGTGGTCATTCAGCATGGCCTACTCTGAGGTAAAGGTGTTCATCCAGCATGGCCTACTCTGAGGTAAAGGTGTTTATTCAGCGTGGCCTACTCTGAGGTAAAGGTGGTCATTCAGCATGGCCTACTCTGAGGTAAAGGTGTTCATCCAGCGTGGCCTACTCTGAGGTAAAGGTGGTCATCCAGCGTGGTCTACTCTGAGGTAAAGGCCACCTACTCACCATCTTAAACAGCTACACCAGACACGTTCTGTGACCAAAAGAGCATCCTCTCATATGAGCGATTACAACCCCACCTCTCGAACTGCGGCTGCAGATGTGTTTGCTATGTTGTTGTTCCTAAAGCCCTGGTTAAACAATCACTGCCCCTTCAATGGTGGGGAATGTGAACGAGGTGGAGAAACTTGAAGCAATTAATAGCGTTGGTCATGATGTAGGTTCCAAAAGACCTTCCCCTGGAGTTGTGCAAAACATGGTCTGCTCCCACTGTCACCATGACTACACATACAGGGGCATGATGCATATTTGTGGCCACACCTGTCTCCTTGAGATTATACCTAGTCATTATTCATGCCAATTATTTCAAAGTATAACATGTAAACAATCATGAGCATTACTGGTAATGATACCTTGTTGCCATCGGCTACTGTTTCCCAGGCAATGCACTTGATTCTAACCCTGGGTGGTGCGCTGGTTTACACTGTGAATGACTCCACTAACTTGTTTACTTTTTCAGATGTTTTCATTTGAAAGTTTAACTGACAGATTTAGGATAGATCCATATCCTGTCCTGCACATGTGCTTCTTTACCTCTATTTTACACACAGTTTTATGGTCACCCTCCCTTCACATTTCTCACTGTCAATTGTGAATGAATATTCTTCAAGTTGTACAGGTGAAACGTCCATGCAGCATCTGCATGCCAACCATTTGATCTCAATCAGTTTCATGGGACAATGCATTTGGATCTTCTTAGTGCTGTATGTCTACAGTGTTGTTCTGAGTTAGTCCTACAGTGTTGTTCTGAGTTAGGCCTATAGTGTTGTTCTGAGTTAGGTCTACAGTGTTGTTCTGAGTTAGGCCTACAGTGTTGTTCTGAGTTAGGCCTACAGTGTTGTTCTGAGTTAGGCCTACAGTGTTGTTCTGAGTTAGGCCTACAGTGTTGTTCTGAGTTAGGTCTATAGTGTTGTTCTGAGTTAGGCCTACAGTGTTGTTCTGAGTTAGGCCTACAGTGTTGTCCTGAGTTAGGCCTACAGTGTTGTTCTGAGTTAGGTCTACAGTGTTGTTCTGAGTTAGGTCTACAGTGTTGTTCTGAGTTAGGCCTACAGTGTTGTCCTGAGTTAGGCCTACAGTGTTGTTCTGAGTTAGGTCTACAGTGTTGTTCTGAGTTAGGCCTACAGTGTTGTTCTGAGTTAGGTCTATAGTGTTGTTCTGAGTTAGGTCTACAGTGTTGTTCTGAGTTAGGCCTACAGTGTTGTTCTGAGTTAGGTCTATAGTGTTGTTCTGAGTTAGGTCTACAGTGTTGTTCTGAGTTAGGCCTACAGTGTTGTTCTGAGTTAGGCCTACAGTGTTGTTCTGAGTTAGGCCTACAGTGTTGTTCTGAGTTAGGTCTATAGTGTTGTTCTGAGTTAGGTCTACAGTGTTGTTCTGAGTTAGGCCTACAGTGTTGTTCTGAGTTAGGCCTACAGTGTTGTTCTGAGTTAGGCCTACAGTGTTGTTCTGAGTTAGGCCTACAGTGTTGTTCTGAGTTAGGCCTACAGTGTTGTTCTTTTGTTTTTACAATCAAAACACATATTTTACATGGTGCCATGCTGTTGAGTTATGGCCACATGAGAGAATTATGCAACAGGGTAGTGGGGTCAAAGGTCACTTGTCTGAGGTCAGCTGAGCATCCTTTGAGAGGCTTCCGGGAACTACCCACACAGTTCTAAAGACCAGAGACAGTTGGGAGATCCTGGCCTATACTGCCATCTACTGGACAAACGGTATAATAGCCACTGATGTACCAGAGAAGCTGTCATAGGAAGAAATTATGGTCATAAACCTACTGAAAACAATGTCTATATTTTCTATGTGAATGAAACTGATTTACACAGTGAATTGGCACTACACATCTAGCTAGATAAAACATTATCAAGAGCTTTTAAGTTATTTCACATGCAGTCTTATACAAAACTAGTTATATTTGTCTGAACAACATCAGTACATGATCAGTGATCAGTAGATCTCTCCAGATCCCTGCTGTACTCTGAGCGTCATTTCTTAGAGAGTATGTACCTGACTAAGATGGAATGACAGACTGCTGTAGAACGCTAAAGGACATTCCACTCCGGCATGACTCACTGGCATGGAACACAGAACAGTCTTTTGTGTCAAGCTGTAAAGCCGATCTGACTGGCAACACATGGTGTTGGAGGTGAAAAGGGATTTTTCTCTCTCAGATGCTGCTGCTCGAAAGAAGGTCAATGCAGAACTTGCGTTGTGAAAATATGGATTCTGTATCTGGATTCTGTATCTGGATTCTGTATCTGGCTCTGTATCTGGATTCTGTATCTGGCTCTGTATCTGGATTCTGTATCTGGCTCTGGATTCTGTATCTGGCTCTGTATCTGGATTCTGTATCTGGATTCTTTATCTGGCTCTGTATCTGGCTCTGTATCTGGATTCTGTATCTGGCTCTGTATCTGGATTCTGTATCTGGACTCTGTATCTGGATTCTGTATCTGGACTCTGTATCTGGCTCTGTATCTGGACTCTGTATCTGGACTCTGTATCTGGATTCTGTATCTGGACTCTGTATCTGGCTCTGTATCTGGACTCTGTATCTGGATTCTGTATCTGGCTCTGTATCTGGACTCTGTATCTGGATTCTGTATCTGGATTCTATATCTGGATTCTGTATCTGGATTCTGTATCTGGATTCTATATCTGGACTCTGTATCTGGATTCTGTATCTGGATTCTGTATCTGGATTCTGTATCTGGATTCTGTATCTGGATTCTGTATCTGGCTCTGTATCTGGACTCTGTATCTGGACTCTGTATCTGGCTACATGCACATCAGTATATTGTCTGAGGTGGACTCCTTGGTCCACTTGTATTATTAGTCATCTGTAGATTTCTTTAGGCTTTTTTAACGGACCATAAATGTGTCCCTTTCATGTGTTCATCAGTCATTCCATCTGTCATTGTGTCATGTATAGTGCCGCATATATACACTCAAAGCATGTAAACTACTTCTGGATGATTTTATTAGAACCATCTGCACATGGAAAGACAGACATCATAAGACAGACATCATAAGACGGACATGATAAGACAGACATGATAAGATAGACATGATAAGATAGACATGATAAGATAGACATGATAAGATAGACATGATAAGATAGACATCATAAGACAGACATCATAAGACAGACATGATAAGATAGACATGATAAGATAGACATCATAAGATAGACATCATAAGATAGACATCATAAGATAGACATCATAAGATAGACATCATAAGATAGACATCATAAGATAGACATCATAAGATAGACATCATAAGATAGACATCATAAGATAGACATAAGATAGACATCATAAGACAGACATCATAAGATAGACATGATAAGATAGACATGATAAGATAGACATCATAAGACAGACATCATAAGCAAAACATGTCAGTAGCTTTGAGTAAGCGACAGTATATGGTTGGATTTCCCATCATGAAGAGAGAACGTTGTAGACCGTAGACCCATTCCACTCACGAAGCCCTCTGATGTCTTCCACTCCCTACAGACTGTGGGCATAGTGGTAGGTCTACAATACAGTGCTCAGTTGTGGAAATAGAAGGAGTTGAAGCCGTAGAAGCGGTGCTTTCTCCCGGTGTGTACATTGTCCTGCAGGTCGACCGCGCCCCCCTGGAGGGAGCTGTGGAAGAGACGGTGGACCTCCGACTTACTGAAGGAGTCCTGGAGCTCCAACAGGGCCAGCTGGCACCGGCCCCTCTCCCCTGGGTGGGTGGAAGGCAGGGCATGTGGACGGGGTTGAATACAGGGGTTGGAGATACTGCGTGGGATGGGGATCTCGCTGTTCTGCCACTCCCGATCCTGTTCTTCAAGGGTCTGATAGACAGTCATCTCAGAACCCAGAACTAAATTCCTGCCAGAACGCCAGTTACGGATGTTGGGAGAGACCAGATCAGCAGCAGACAGTTCTGTCTCAGATTCATATGCCGCCCCTGTGTTGTTAGTAGCCAATGCTGGAACTGGCTGGCTCAGGCTGAACAGGTTACCCCCTGATGCTGTGTAGCTCTGCTTCTTGCTGCTAGGAATGTCCTCGTACCACACCTCTCTCTGGGTGTTATTCTCTTTGGTGACCTCTGTGGTCTCATTTAGGGGAGAATGGCAGCTGTACAAGGCCAGAGGGCTCTCTGTGTCTGTGACCTTCTCCAGGGAGGCTCTGGGAGCCTGGCTGCTCTGCTGGGGGTCTGATGCCCCTGGCCCTGGGTGATGGAGCCCTTCTCTGACCTCCTTGACCTGGCACTCACACCTCTCCTCCCCACACCTCTCACACCTAGAGCCGTGATCTTGAAGGTGGTGACCAGGGAACACATAGCCAGACACCTGAGCAGGCTCCGGCACAGACACATCTCCAGCCCCAGGCCTGGCTAGACTGAGCTCTGAGTGGCCATGGCTGTTGTTGGGATGGCCGTCCTGAGTAGAAGGGTTCCTCTTTATCTCCTGATGACTTTGATGACCAGACATAGTTCCTAGAGGCCCAGCAGGGTGATTCTGTGTGGAAGTCTGGTCTGTGCTGTGGGACTCTGCTGCTGGGGCAGTGACAGGAGGGTGGTAGGTGCTCTCCACCTTATGACGGCCCTGGCGTATTCTGGCCTTGCGCCCGTCTCGTGGTTTAGGGGGCAGCAGGACGGGGTGGGATCGCTCCCTCTGAGAGAGACGAGCACAGGTTTGTTAGGAGGAGGTTTGTCTTGTTCAGTCATCAGAGTAAAGTGATACTGAAGAAAAACTGTTTGTTTAAGCAGTCTAAAACTATTTCTATGGTAGTTGGGGAAGTTAAAGAAGGTTTGGAGGCTAATGTGTTGTGTAGGGAGTTGTCTTCCCAGTGATCATGTCTGCACGTACCAGCTGTGTTGTGTAGGGAGTTGTCTTCCCAGTGATCATGTCTGTACGTACCAGCTGTGTTGTGTAGGGAGTTGTCTTCCCAGTGATCATGTCTGTACGTACCAGCTGTGTTGTGTAGGGAGTTGTCTTCCCAGTGATCATGTCTGTACGTACCAGCTGTGTTGTGTAGGGAGTTGTCTTCCCAGTGATCATGTCTGTACGTACCAGCTGTGTTGTGTAGGGAGTTGTCTTCCCAGTGATCATGTCTGTACGTACCAGCTGTGTTGTGTAGGGAGTTGTCTTCCCAGTGATCATGTCAACGGTGTTCTCATGGTAGTCATCCAACCTCCAGGGATTAGTAGACCCAGTGCCTGGAGTAAAAACATATGACATGCTTGCCATATTTAATATGATATCTGAGTGAGACTGACTATCCAAATCAATGGGGCCCCCCGGTCGGTGATTCCACCATGATTACTACAGGTTTAGATAGCTGGCTAGACTAACTAACCAATCTAAACAATGGTAGTGGACATGGGGCTAATTGAGTGACTGTAGAAAAACTGCTGATCCACAACCAAATTTCAAAACTTGCACCTTGTGTATTCTACTATTCTAACTCTTAACAGGAAGTTGAGACCCAGACTGAGTTCCTAAAAACATGTACAACAGTAATTGTTAAATTGATCCGCGGGCCGCCAGTTCCCTGGTCCAACTAGTGTGGGTATTCCTCCATGTCTCTGGTAGCGTCTCAAATGGCACCCTGTCCCCTATAGAGGACACATCTTTTGACCAGAGCTGTATGGACTATATAGGGAATAGGAAGCCTGTTGGGATACAGCCTGCGTGTTCGGGGCTCTGCTCTCTATACCTGTGTAGTGAAGCTGGTAGGAGGTGACCCAGTGGGACTTCTCCACGTTGCGGAGCATGTTGGCTGTTCGTTCAGACAGCGTGACGTCCCAGTCACGCAATGTGGGGTTGGGAAACACTGTCTTCTGGGACTTAGGGTAGAATACCTGGGTCTGGGCCTCGCCCTTAACTGGCTTGGGGTGCTGAGAGAGAGACAAAGGTGACACAGGTGTCAGGAACAGATGTAGTGTGCATGTGACCTTCTTCCTTAGGTTGTTTCCCGAATGGCACCCTATTCCCTTAAGAGTGCACTACTTCTGAGCATGGCCCTGGAATAGGGTACTATTAAGGAATAGGGTACCATTTAGAACAAATCCCTAGTCATTCACTTCATTGAGAACATTCATTTATTGGGCTTCACTGGTCAGATGAGATGAACTATAACATTAAGGATCCTATTCTGCCTCCCAAATAGCACTCGATACCCTATGCAGTGCACTCTATGGGGAATAGTTTGCTATTTTGGGACGCACATGTTTCTGTGTACAGTGAGAGGGAAACCTGACTTAGCTAAATGACTGTACTGTAGCTACTCACATCCAGGAAGCCATGTTGTCCTGGCCATGAGATGGTTTTCTTCCTGGTTGTCATGGGTGCCTCCAGTACCTCATGACGGTAAGGACCTCCTGGGATTGAAGACAAGACACTTCATCTGGGAATGAGGCTTGTGCTTGTGTGTGCAACCTTATACGGGCAAGCACACAGACACACACACACACACACATACAGACACGCACAGACACACATGCAGTTCGCACACACAAGCACGCACGCACACCACCTTTTGTCTTTCTCAGCACGGTGACCTCTGGAGCAGAGGACGGGACGAGGGGGTTCAGGGGTCGTAGGGACGCAGCTCTCACGCCTGTGTCGGGGTCGTCTGGTGAGCGGAACGTTGGGAACAGGGCGAAGCGGGAGATGTGGGTCTGATACGGATGTTCTTTTGGAATTGGAACCTTTATCATTATCTCTCTGTAAGGAGGGAGGGCAAAGCAGTGAAGGGAGGACAGCCATTACAACTGTATCATTATCTCTCTGTAAGGAGGGAGGGCAAAGCAGTGAAGGGAGGACAGCCATTACAACTGTATCATCATCTCTCTGTAGGGAGGGAGGGCAAAGCAGTGAAGGAAGGACAGCCATTACAACTGTATCATTATCTCTCTGTAGGGAGGAATGGCAGAGCAGTGAAGGAAGGACAGGCATTACAACTGTATCATTATCTCTCTGTATGGAGGGAGGGCATAGCAGTGAAGGAAGGATAGTCATTACAACTGTATCATTATCTCTCTGTAGGGAGGGAGGGCAAAGCAGTGAAGGACAGCCATTACAACTGTATCATTATCTCTCTGTTGGGAGGGAGGGCAAAGCAGTGAAGGAGGGACAGCCATTACAACTGTATTGAAGCAGTCAGTGTAAAATTATATTAGCACTATAAACTGCGTCCTCCTTTCTCCACTCTCTGTTGGGAGGGCAGAGCAATAAAGGACAGAGACAACATTTCATATACAGTAAGCAGTTAGATGGATATGAATCCTGTACATTTTATAATGATCTTACTGTTGAGGAGGAGGGCATAACAATAAAGGAAGCAGAGATCAACTGTATATAAGTAGTTTCTGTAGAACTGGGGTCTCCAACCCTGTTCCTGGAGAGTTACTGTGTTACCCTCCTGTAGGTTTTCTGCTCCAACCCTGTTCCTGGAGAGATACCTTCCTGTAGGTTTTAACTCCAACCCCAGTTGTAACTGACCTGATTCAGCTTATCAACCAGCTAATTATTAGAATCAGGTGGCTAGATTAGGGTTGGAGGGAAAACCTACAGGAGGGTTTCTCTCCAGGAACAGGGTTGGAGGGAAAACCTACAGGAGGGTAGCTCTCCAGGAACAGGGTCGGAGATAAAACCTACAGGATGGTAGCTCTCCAGGAACAGGGTTGGAGATAAAACCTACAGGAGGGTAGCTCTTCAGGAACAGGGTTGGAGATAAAACCTACAGGAGGGTAGCTCTCCAGCAACAGGGTTGGAGATAAAACCTACAGGAAGGTATCTCTCCAGCAACAGGGTTGGAGATAAAACCTACAGGAGGGTAGCTCTCCAGGAACAGGTTTGGAGTTATAACCTACAGGAGGGTAGCTCTCCAGGAACAGGGTTGGAGAGCCCTGCGGTTGAAGGATATTCCAGTAGTACTGTAACAGTTGAGAACGAGAAACTGATCTAGATCACAGAATGAGTACTTACCCGATGTTGATGTCCGTTGGTTTTGGTATACTGAAAATAAATGTTTGTAAAATAAGAGGATAATCAATATGAACATTATATTGGTGTAAAACTGATTTCAGCCATGGTCCAGTGATGAACTATAGCAGTTCATCCCAAATGGCACCCTCTTCCCTTTATAGTGCACTACTTTTGACCACAACCATATGGGCCCTGGTCAACAATAGTGCACCATATCAGGAATAGGGTGCCATTTGGGACACACTATATAATATGTAAAAGGCGACCTACAGCTGGTCGTTGAGGCGGAGGTTACTTTTCTTGGTAGGTGTAAGGTCATAAAACTGTTGAATGGTGATGTTCCTGTGAAGACATTAAAGGAGAAGAACCCTCAGTTGCCTCTCAAATGGCACCCTATTCCCTATAGAGTGCACTACTGGTCAAAAGGAGTGCACAGTGTAGAGAATAGGGTGCCATTTGGAACACAAACCCAACCTATACAACATACCCTTGGTAGGTGAATGTGGACATTTCAAAGGAGAAAAATGGTTAGTACATTTTCAATCAATCCACAATCTCACAATTACTCGAAATCAAGGACTTTGGCTCACACTTGGAATAGTTAAAAAAAAAAATGTTTATATTATTTTGAGAGAGAATTTTCTGAATGCTACTGAATGCTTGATACTCAGAAGGGTTCAAGTAAATCAGAAGACAAGTTTCCGCCATTAAAAAGTAATGGTCCTTAATGCTAATCTTACTCAGGTGGGACGGATCCTCCGTAGCTTAAGTGGCGATGGCCCTTAATGATGGCAGGTGTGTGTTTACTCTTCTGGGAGGAGGAGGAGGAGGACGCCATCTTGTGGCTGGAGTGCTGGCTCAGTCTACGCTGGGTACGATCCGACGGTAAAACACTGCTGCTGCTACTGGGAACTCCGGGAAGTGGTGGGACTCTGCTGCTAGGGCCTCTGGGAAGAGGACTGCAAGAGGACATTTACACCTGTTGCTGAGGAACAAGTCAAGGTCAAGGGCATCCCTAATGGGACCCTATTCCCTATTTGGACAGGTCAAAAGTAGTTCACTGTAAATGGAATAGGATGGCATTCGGGATGTAGACTAGGGTTCCCAACGACACTCCTGTTCAGATGTGACCCGCTAACATTCCCATGTGACATCATTCATAACATCTCTGACCATCAAGTCTATGACAGACTAAAGGATTTCATTCCATCAGCTAAGCTACATGTAGTTCCCATAGTGCACCAAGACATGATGTACAACACAGACAGTACATAGTGCACCAAGACATGATGTACAACACAGACAGTACATAGTGCACCAAGACATGATGTACAACACAGACAGTACATAGTGCACCAAGACATGATGTACAACACAGACAGTACAATAACCAAATATACTGTAGGGCACTGGCAAACAAAATGGAGTCATGCAGGAGGATAAGACTGTTCTCTTACCTGGCCAGAGGTGGAGAGTGAGGCTGTTGCTTACACCATGGCTTCCTGCTCTGTACCTGTTTCAGATCCTTGTTCTGTTTGTACATGTAAGTCTCCTCTTTCAGACGCTGGAGGAGGGAGAAGTAGTCACCCAGCGACGGCGGGTCTGTCTGGGGCTCAACGACAGCATACGGCCCCCCAGCCTGGTGCAGGTGTTTCAGGAGGGGCAGGGAGGAGGAGGACCTCTGTTTGTGAGACAGGAGTAAAGGACTCCTCCCTATCTGTCTGTGGTCAGTGGGACGTTGCTGGATCCCTAGGCTGGTCATAGTGACGATGGCGTTGTCAACAGCAGTAGGCTAGCATCTGCAACAGGATCTGGGTTAGTGACACCCTATCCACTGTCTAGGCTGAGCAGCACACAGGCTTCATCTCTGTGTCTGTGCTCTCAGCAGGACCTGTACCATACAGGAAGATACTACTAATATCACAGCGTCACAGCTCAGTGAAGTGTCATGGAGTCTCCTCAGTGATAATATCACAGCGTCACAGCTCAGTGAAGTGTCATGGAGTCTCCCCAGTGATAATATCACAGCGTCACAGCTCAGTGAAGTGTCATGGAGTCTCCCCAGTGATAATATCACAGCGTCACAGCTCAGTGAAGTGTCATGGAGTCTCCCCAGTGATAATATCACAGCGTCACAGCTCAGTGACGTGTCATGGAGTCTCCCCAGTGATAATATCACAGCGTCACAGCTCAGTGACGTGTCATGGAGTCTCCCCAGTGATAATATCACAGCGTCACAGCTCAGTGTAGCAGCAGAGAGAAGAATGACCAGCCTCACAAAGCCTGAAACCGAAACAGGTTAGCATGAGGCAGTGTCTGATGCCAACAGATGGGTTCAATGACAGAGGTGGGCTCTGATTACTGCATGGCTACTCATGTTCCTCCACGCACGCACGCGCACGCGCACACGCACACACACACACACAGACACACCTGTGAACTAATCCAGACCTCAGGTCACAGTGTATAGCCAACATTATCCATGCTTTTATGTATATAGGCCTGCACTCACCTGCATGCGCACATAACATTAGATTGACAGGATAGATACACCGCTAGAATACAACACATAACATTAGATTGACAGGATAGATACACCGCTAGAATACTACACATAACATTAGATTGACAGGATAGATACACCGCTAGAATACTACACATAACATTAGATTGACAGGATAGATACACCGCTAGAATACAACACATAACATTAGATTGACAGGATAGATACACCGCTAGAATACAACACATAACATTAGATTGACAGGATAGATACACCGCTAGAATACAACACATAACATTAGATTGACAGGATAGATACACCGCTAGAATACAACACATAACATTAGATTGACAGGATAGATACACCGCTAGAATACTACACATAACATTAGATTGACAGGATAGATACACCGCTAGAATACTACACATAACATTAGATTGACAGGATAGATACACCGCTAGAATACAACACATAACATTAGATTGACAGGATAGATACACCGCTAGAATACTACACATAACATTAGATTGACAGGATAGATACACCGCTAGAATACTACACATAACATTAGATTGACAGGATAGATACACCGCTAGAATACAACACATAACATTAGATTGACAGGATAGATACACCGCTAGAATACTACACATAACATTAGATTGACAGGATAGATACACCGCTAGAATACTACACATAACATTAGATTGACAGGATAGATACACCGCTAGAATACAACACATAACATTAGATTGACAGGATAGATACACCGCTAGAATACAACACATAACATTAGATTGACAGGATAGATACACCGCTAGAATACTACACATAACATTAGATTGACAGGATAGATACACCGCTAGAATACTACACATAACATTAGATTGACAGGATAGATACACCGCTAGAATACTACACATTGAATTCGCTCTCTTTATGTTATTGAACATTCGCACACGACTGACTGCAGTACTTTCTAATTTTATGTTCGTTTCACATGCAGGCCTATGTGTTGTTTTTCTCTACAAGACATCAAAGACTGACCCAGAATAAATTGGGTCAACGGGGTAATGTACTTCAGCGCGAAGAGGTCTACCGACCTTATGTTCCCAACGGCAACGCCATTGTTGGGTTTAGATCGGAAAGAACTGTCAGAGTTGTATGAAGCGAAGGCCTCGCTGTCGCTGAGATGTTCTTTGCGCTCCGTACAGGTTTGAGGCAGTACAATCATGCGTTGTTGATTACGTCAGAGCAGGTCACCTTCTCCTGTGAAATCACAATGGAATCGGGATCAAAGGCTGGATTTCGCGGCGTTGAATATATTCTCTCCTTTAGCTGTCAATGGTGCTGAGTCTATACGAGGATCGGGTTGTTCCAGAAAACACAAAAACGGCTTTTGTCCAGGAGCAATTGGCCTAGTTTGTGGATCAATTTCTCACAGTATCAAGAATAGAAGTAGGACTTTCTTTGTTTACTAATTTAATAAACTGGTCAATGCTAAGGGTGTTTTATTGATTTGAACCTCGTCAACCTTGTTAAAAACAGGCGCTCTCCCGCTCCATGTTTCAATTCACACTGCGTCTATCAATAAAAACATCGACCCGCCATGAAAAACAACACACCTCTAGGCTACAATGCCCTGCCCTTATTCTAGAATCTAGGCAACCGTTCCATCCCCCGCATCCCTCATAATCAATACAATTTCGGACGTGACGTGGGGGCGTCCAAAATGGCACCCTATAGCCTGCATAATGCACGACGGGCCCAGGTCAAAGTAGTACACTACAAAGGAAATAGGGTGCCATTTTGGACGTAAACATTGAGTGTTTGCCAAGAAGCCTTAGACGTGCCTGGTTTACCAACTGTTTTAAGGAAATATATTCAGCATTAGCTCCTTAATTGGGATTCTCGTGAGACCTTGTCCAAAGTCTCAGCAAAACACAGAGATGTATCACTTCATGCAGCTGACCCAGAACTAAGCTCTCATCCCGAATAGCACCCTATTCTCTATATAGTGCACTTATTTTGGGCCAATAGGCTCCCATAGGGCTCTGGTCAAAAGTAATGCACTACAGTATATAGAGAATAGGGTTCACTTGCCTTGCGACACTCTGCACTACAATCTATGAACTCTGGTCAAAAGTAGTGCACTATACAGGGAATAGGGTCCCATTTGGGGCATAGACTAAGTCCAGTGACCAATCAGCCTGTTCAGCCTCAACTGAAGAGCTGCTCTGCTCTCTGGATTCCATTTCCTGCTGCTGCATTATACATGTGGAATAGATGCAGAGATTTCTCCAGGCTCTGTTGGCTCTGCTTGGTGTTAATACCCAGGATATTATAGAGGTGGTTTGATTAGCTCAC